>NW_026292546.1:0-85279 GCF_023091745.1 Budorcas taxicolor
GATGGACGTTCAGGGGGATGGAGGACAGACGAGGGTGGGGAAGTGGGGGACCCGGTGAACCCGTAGGAAGACTCGGGGGACACACGGGTGCAGGTGAGGGGACGCAGGGAGACGGACCAGCAGGCAAGCCCGGCCGCCTCTGCCCCGAACTGGACGCGTGGCCGAGCCAGAGGCCCCCGCACGGCCCCTCCCGCCTACCTAGGGCCCGCATGTAGCCCTCGACGTTGTCGCTGCTGAGCAGGTTCCAGGTGCTGCTGAGGTCGGAAGCCATGGCGGGGCTGAGGACGGCACTGACCAGGGGCAGCGGGGACTGGGAGGCCAATGTCTGGCCGGGGAGGCAGGCCCGGAGGGACCGTGAGGGGACAGAGCAGGGAGGGGCCTTGCGGGGAGCTTTGGGCACAGGCCTCCTGGAAATCCCTTCCACTTTCAGCCTCCCTGTCGCCGTGCTCCTGGGCCTCTGTCCTCTTCTGCTTTAACTCCAAAGTGGATGTACCCCACACCAGGATCAGAGCTACACTTTTTTCTCTGCCTACATGTTAATATGCCTTTCCCAGGTGGCTCAGTGATAAAGACTCCACCAGCAATGCAGGAGACACAGGAGACACCCGGTTAGATCCCTGGGTTGGGAAGATCCCCTGGAGAAATAAATGGCAACCCACTCCAATATCCTTGCCTGGGAAAGCCATGGACAGAGGAGTTTGGCGGGCTCCAGTCCATGGGGTTGCAAAGTTGGACACGACTGAGCCCACGCACACACATTAATAACCAACAGATCTTCAAATACATGGCATGGATTGCTGGGTCAACTGCAAATAATATACCAATAAATCCAATGCTAGTGGTCTCAATAAATAGGCGGTTATCTTCCTTACCTATCAAGCTGTCCTGGGATAAGTGGCAACTCCATGACATAGAAGTGGCATCTCTGGACTTCCTTGGTGGTCCAGTGGTTAAAAATCCACCTGCCATAAAAGGGGACATAGGTTCCCTCCCTGGTCCGGGAAGATTCCATATGCCATGAGCCATTAAGCAGGTTCGCCACAATTACCTGGCCCCAACCCTAAAGACCATGCTCTGCAACAAGAGAAGCCACCGCAAGGAGAAGCCCACAGCCTGCGACTAGAGAGTAGTCCCCCGTTCTGCAACTAGAGAAAAGCCTGAGCACAGCAATGAAGACCCAGCACAGCCAAAAAAACTTATTAATTTAAAATATTACATATTTTAAAAGTGGCATCTCTGTATTTTCCCAGCCTTTCATCCCTGCTGGTTACCTCACTGTCATGAGTTGGCTGCTGGAACATCCACATTCAAGGTGGGAAAGAAGAGAACCACCTGCCATTGTCCCTTCACCAGATTCCTGTTTACACTCATTGGCCAAAACCATGTCATAGGCTACTTCTAATTGCAAGGGAACCTGGGAAATCTAGTATCCAGTCTTCAGTCTTGACAGTAGAGAAAGGCAAAAGAGGAGGGTGTTGGGGATATGGGCTAACCTATAACGTTAGCCCCAAATAGCATCTCTATAGGCTGGCTCCAAGACTTACCTGTTCATTTCTTTTTTTTTTTTTTTCTTTAAACAAAAAATAATATTTATTTGCATTAAAAACAAAGTCCTGTTGATGGTTTGGGAGATATGTGTGTATACGGTCACAAATTATCCTTCATAAAACCTGAAGCAAAACTGGCCACCCTGTTGGCATACCCTCATTTACACAAATCTGATACATTTTTCTGGGTTTTTCTTTTTAAAGGTAAAAAAGAGAAAGAGAAAGAGAAACATGTACGCAGTACGCAGTACGGAAGCTTTTTGTCAATTTCTCAACTGTGGCAAGAGTTTCATCTGCTGCCTTGAAGAAGCTCTGGACACCAGCCCTGTGAGGTAAGATGCAGTTGGGCAGAGTTTCCATGGCCTCCCTCACATGCTGAGTGCTGGCTTGCTCAGGGACCCTCCCCCGGCCTTCACGCAGTCCAGCCACCTGGGAAAACAGAGTTTGGAGAAGGAACAAAACTGGAGGAAGATAATGGAATCCGTGGCTTTGTTCTCTGGACACGAGGCATTTCTTTCTTTTTTTAATTTTTATTGCTGTAGAGTTGATTTACAATGTTGTGTTAGTTGGTGTACAGCTTATCTGTCCATTTCTGATCTCTCACATAAGCGCCAGACTCAAGTACATTAATAGCCAACATCTATTGAGTGATTGGTCATAACTTTTCTTTCAAGGAGTAAGCGTCTTTTAATTTCATGGCTGCAGTCACCATCTGCAGTGATTTTGGAGCCCAAAAAAATAAAGTCTGACACTGTTTCCACTGTTTCCCCATCTATTTCCCATGAAGTGATGGGACCAGATGCCATGATCTTCATTTTCTGAATGTTGCGCTTTAAGCCAACTTTCTCACTCTCCCCTCTCACTTTCGTCAAGAGGCTTTTTAGTTCCTCTTCACTTTCTGCCATAAGGGTGGTGTCATCTGCATATCTGAGGTTATTGATATTTCTCCCGGCAATCTTGATTCCAGCTTGTGTTTCTTCCAGTCCAGCGTTTCTCATGATGTACTCTGCATAGAAGTTAAATAAGCAGGGTGACAATATACAGCCTTGACATACTCCTTTTCCTCTTTGGAACCAGTCTGTTGTTCCATGTCCAGTTCTAACTGTTGCTTCCTGACCTGCATACAGATTTCTCAAGAGGGAGGTCAGGCGGTCTGGTATTCCCATCTCTTTCAGAATTTTCCACAGTTTATTGTGATCCACACAGTCAAAGGCTTTGGCATAGTCAATAAAGCAAAAATAGATGTTTTTCCAGAACTCTCTTGCTTTTTTGATGATCCAGCAGATGTTGGCAATTTGATCTCTGGTTCCTCTGCCTTTTCTAAAACCAGCTTGAACATCAGGGAGTTCATGGTTCACGTATTGCTGAAGCCTGGCTTGGAGAATTTTGAGCATTACTTTACTACCATGTGAGATGAGTGCAATTGTGCGGTAGTTTGAGCATTCTTTGGCATTGCCTTTCTTTGGAATTGGAATGAAAACTGACCTTTTCCAGTCCTGTGGCCACTGCTGAGTTTTCCAAATCTGCTGGCATATTGAGTGCAGCACTTTCACAGCATCATCTTTCAGGATTTGAAACAGCTCAACTGGAATTCCATCACCTCCACTAGCTTTGTTCGTAGTGATACTTTCTAAGGCCCCCTTGACTTCACATTCCAGGATGTCTGGCTCTAGATCAGTGATCACACCATCATGATTATCTGGTCGTGAAGATCTTTTTTGTACAGTTCTTCTGTGTATTCTTGCCACCTCTTCTTAATATCTTCTGCTTCTGTTAAGTCCATACCATTTCTGTCCTTTATCGAGCCCATCTTTGCATGAAATGTTCCCTTGGTATCTCTAATTTTCTTGAAGAGATCTCTAGTCTTTCCCATTCTGTTCTTTTCCTCTATTTCTTTGCACTGATTGCTGAAGAAGGCTTTCTTATCTCTTCTTGCTATTCTCTGGAACTCTGCATTCAGATGCTTATATCTTTCCTTTTCTCCTTTGCTTTTCGCCTCTCTTCTTTTCACAGCTATTTGTAAGGCCTCCCCAGACAGCCATTTTGCTTTTTTTGCATTTCTTTTCCATGGGGATGGTCTTGATCCCTGTCTCCTGTACAATGTCATGAACCTCATTCCATAGTTCATCAGGCACTCTATCTATCAGATCTAGGCCCTTAAATCTATTTCTCACTTCCACTGTATAATCATAAGGGATTTGATTTAGGTCATACCTGAATGGTCTAGCAGTTTTCCCTACTTTCTTCAATTTCAGTCTGAATTTGGCAATAAGGAGTTCATGATGTGAGCCACAGTCAGCTCCTGGTCTTGTTTTTGTTGACTGTATAGAGCTTCTCCATCTTTGGCTGCAAAGAATATAATCAATCTGATTTCAGTGTTGATCATCTGGTGATGTCCATGTGTAGAGTCTTCTCTTGTGTTATTGGAAGAGGGTGTTTGCTATGACCAGTGCATTTTCTTGGCAAAACTCTATTAGTCTTTATTCAAAAGCAGAGACATTACTTTGCCGACTAAGGTCCGTCTAGTCAAGGCTATGGTTTTTCCTGTGGTCATGTATGGATGTGAGAGTTGGACTGTGAAGAAGGCAGAGCGCCAAAGAATTGATGCTTTTGAACTATGGTGTTGGAGAAGACTCTTGAGAGTCCCTTGGAATGCAAGGAGATCCAACCAGTCCATTCTGAAGGAGATCAGCCCTGGGATTTCTTTGGAAGGAATGATGCTAAAGTTGAAACTCCAGTACTTTGGCCACCTCATGTGAAGAGTTGACTCATTGGAAAAGACTCTGATGCTGGGAGGGATTGGGGGTGGGAGGAGAAGGGGCTGACAGAGGATGAGATGGCTGGATGGCATCACTGACTCAATGGACGTTGAGTCTGAGTGAACTCCGGGAGATGGTGATGGACAGGGAGGCCTGGCGTGCTGCGATTCATGGGGTCGCAAAGAGTCGGACAGGACTGAGTGACTGAACTGAACTGAACTGAACTGATTGAGTTATTACTATGTGTATTATCATTTATTACAAAATCCTACCTCTCCAATAGTTACTTTATTTATCTCCATTTGAAAAAGCCAAAACCTGAGACAAAGAGAGGTTAAGTGACTTACCCAAGGTCGTACAGTTGGTGGAAGAGTCTGGTTTCAATCTTAGATAGCTCGACTACCAAGCTCATGCGTCACATCTCACCACTTAAGCTGCCTCTTGGATGTCCTAAAGACACTCAAATGTAATATATCCAAAGCAGAAAGCATAAAATAAAATTATTCCTCAGCTTTTCTCATCTCTATAAATTGTACCACTAGTCACCTGTTAAACCCAAAGCCCAGTAAACACTGGATTTTCCCCTTTTCTACTCACCCATATCCAATCCACCAGCAAATCCTGTTGGTTCTTCCAAGCCACCATCATGTCTTGCCTCCTCCCTGGGCTTGTTGCTTCTACTCTTATCCAACCAAACTATTTTCCATTCTGCAGCCAAGAAAGCTTTTGAGAAATATAATTCAGATTTCATTACTCCCAAGATTCAAATGCTTCAGTGTGTAAATATTTGGATCTCTTAAAAAATCTGAGTCACCTTTTCAGAGCAACCTTCTGGTATACAATTACTCTGCATCACAACTCTGCTTATATCCTTTGTAATTACCATAGTCCATAATTATCTTTTTTTTTTTGCTTTGTTTACTGACTACCTTTTTCATTAAAATGTCAAGAGTAGAGACTGTGTTCATCTTATTCACCTCTATAGTATCCCCAGTGCCTAGCATGCCTGGCAAGTGATTATTGAATGTTTGTTGAGTGAATGGCTATGAACTTTCCAGAGGAAAGATGCTATTTTTACTGAGGAAACCATAGCAGCATTGTGCTTCCTTGGTGGCTCAGACAGTAAAGAATCTGCCTGCAATGCAGGAGACCCAGGTTCAATCCTTGGGTCAGGAAGATCTCCTGGAGAAAGGAATGGCTACTCACTGCAGTATTCTTGCCTGGAGAACTCCATGGACAGAGGAGCCTGGCGGGCTACAGTCCATGGGGTCACAAAGAGTCAGATATGACTGAGCGACTAACACTTTCACATGGTGACATTCAGTTCAGTCACTCAGTCATGTCCGACTCTTTGTGACCCCATGGACTGCAGCACGCCAGGCTTCCCTGTCCATCACCAACTCTTGGAGCTTACTCAGACTTATGTCAACTGAGTCAGTGATGCCATCCAACCATCTCATCCTCTGTCGTCCCCTTCTCTTCTCGCCTTCAATCTTTCCCAGCATCAGGGTCTTTTCCAATAAGTCAGTTCTTTGCATCAGGTGGCCAAAATACTGGAGCCTCAGCTTCAGCATCAGTCCTTCCAATGAATATTCAGGACTGATTTCCTTTAGGATTGACTGGTTTGATTTCCTTGCTGTCCAAGAGACTCTTTTTTTTTTTTTCAAGAGACTCTTAAGACTGTTCTCCAACACCACAGTTCAAAAGCATCAATTTTTTTTTTTTAAGGTTTAAAAGAAAAAGCATAGATAAATGTTTATTTGTACATTTTTACATTTGTGTGGAAAGAAAGTCAGAGGATTCTTCTCTACTGCTTGTCAAACCAAGAAGAGGCTATTTACAGTACTAGTTTTACTAATAAAATTCAAATAGTAAACAATTATAATTTTATTATACACACACACACATACACATACACACACACACACACACTGGGTTTTCCAGGTGGTGCTCGTGGTAAAGAATCCATCTGCCAATACAAGAGATGTAAGAGACGCGGGTTCAATCCCTGAGTGGGGAAGATCCCCTGGAGGAAGAAATGGCTACCCCTCCAGTATTCTTGCCTGAAAAATCCTATGGACAGAGGAGCCTGGAGGGCTACAATTCATGTTGCAAAGAGTCAGACACGACTGAGCATTTAAGCATATATATATATATATATATATATATACATAAAACCCCCAACAACTGTATGTATATGTATATATATACAGTTGTTGGGGGTTTTTTTAAGTGAAGTGTTTCTTTACTGTTAGGCAAACGCTACATTAATTAGTGCTCTAGCAGAAAGAGCGGAGAAGGCAATAGCACCCCACTCCAGCACTCTTGCCTGGAAAATCCCATGGACGAAGGAGCCTGGTAGGCCGCAGTCCATGGGGTCGCCAAGAGTTGGACATGACCGAGCGACTCCACCCCGACCCCTCACTTTCATGCATTGGCGAAGGAAATGGCAACCCACTCCAGCGTTCCTGCATGGAGAATCCCAGGGACAGCGGAGCCTGGCGGGCTGCCGTCCAGTGGGGTTGCACAGAGCCGGACACGACCGAAGCGACTTAGCAGCAGCAGCAGTAGCAGAAAGAGTGTCAAAACTAATGGCCTTTGTTTTATTTAGAAAACATGCGGCTCAAAAGCATCAATTCTTTGGCATTCAGCTTTCTTTATAGTCCAACTCTCACATTCATACATGATTACTGGAAAAACCATAGCTTTGACTAGATGGAATTTTGTTGGCAAAGTAATGTCTCTGCTTTTTAATATGCTATCTAGGTTGGTCATAGCTTTTCTTCCAAGGAGCAAGTGTCTTTTAATTTCATGGCTGCAGTCACCATCTGCAGTGATTTTGGAGTCCAAGAAAATAAAAATAAAGTCTGTCACTGTTTCCATTGTTTCCCCATCTATTTGCCATGAAGTGATGGGACCAGATGCCATGATCTTACTTTTCTGAATGTTGAGTTTTAAGCCAACTTTTTCACTCTTCTCTTTCATCAAGAGGCTCTTTAGTTCCTCCTCGCTTTCTGCCATAAGGGTGGTGTTGCCTGCATATCTGAGGTTATTGATATTTCTCCCAGCAATCTTGATTCCAGCTTGTGCCTCATCCAGCCCAGCATTTCGCATGATGTACTCTGCATAGAAGTTAAATAAGCAGGGTGACAATATACAGCCTTGACGTACTCCTTTCCCAATTTGGAACCAGTCTGTTGTTCCATGTCCAGTTCTAACTGTTGCTTCTTGACCTGCATACAGATTTCTCAGGAGGCAAGGTGAGGTGGTTTGGTATTCCCATCTCTTTCAGAATTTTCTAGTCTGTTGTAATTCACACAGTCAAGGCTTTAGTGTAGTCAACTAAGCAGAAGTAGATATTTTTCTGGAACTCTTCTGCTTTTTCTATGATCCAGCGGATCTTGGCAATTTGATCTCTAGTTCCTCTGCCTTCTCTAAATCCAGCTTGAACATCTGGAAGTTCTTGGTTCATGTATTGTTGAAGCCTGGCTTGCAGGGTTTTGAGCATTACTTTGCTAGCATGTGAGATGAGTGCAATTGTGCGATAGTCGAACATTGTTTGGCATTGCCTTTCTTAGGGACTGGAATGAAATCTGACCTTTTCCAGTCCTGTGGCCACTGCTGAGTTTTCCAAATTTGCTGGCACATTGAGTGCATCACTTTCACAGCATCATCTTTTAGGATTTGCAACTTGAATTCTATCACCTCCACTAGCTTTGTTTGTAGTGATGCTTCCTAAGGCCCATAGTGACATTGCCTTACTCAAAATGAGGCTACTGATTCTCATAAGTACAAAACATTGATTCCTTTGGTGGAATATGATGGGATGATATCAAGTCCTGAGATTAGATAAATTTTACCACTCTAAGGGCACAGAACTATGAACTCTGACCAGATTTCTGGAGCATGAAACCTATTTAAATTCCAGATAACTAAGGGAACAGGACATGGAGAAATCATATTTCCTTCCTACCCTTAAAATCTTATTGTTCTAAATGTTGGCCTGAAAATGAAATTCATAGGAATAATAGTGTCAGCAATTGTGCTGGTTAGTATGGCTCTTGGCCAGTTTGGGCAAGGACCATCTATTATGGGTAGGGTTGAATGGATGTTGAAGTAGATTGGACATAGATTGGACTTGCCCATGGGAGAAGGAGAAATCTTCTCCTCTACAATTCCAAGATCTTTCTTCCTGACTAGGACCAAAGCTATGTCTGGAAAGGAAAGACAAATGTTACTTGTCCAAATTTGTGCTTTCTTTCCTTCCATTTGATACTGGCAAAGTGAACCATAAAATTAAGAGCCAAGATGCAGTCCTATGCTTGTGGACGAGCAGTGCTTTCTCCTAGACAGTGATGAGCAGGAATGATGAGGGGCATTTGTAGTGGAGGCATTTTTCTGGCATTTGATGGAATCTGATACTGGTCCAGGGAAGAATGGTGCATACAGTAAAGACATAAAATAAACTTCACCTCATCTATACCTCCCCTCCTAACACAAGGAGGCAGCGCCATGAGGGAGCTTGGTCCCATTTCGGGGATGAGACCTAGATACACAGGGGATTTATTACACTTCTTTTTGGCGGTGCTGGGTCTTCGTTGCTGCACGGGCTTTGCTCAGTTGCAATGAGCGGGGCCCACTCTCTAGTTGTGGAGCACGGGCTTCTCACTGCGGTGGCTTCTCTTGTTGCACAACATGGGCTCCAGGTGCATGGGCTTCAGTAGTCGGTGCACATGGGCTCAGTAGTTGTGGCGCATGGGCTTAGTTGCTCCAAGGCATGTGGGATCTTCCCAGACTGGGGATCATACCCATGTTTCCTGCATTAGCAGGAGGGTTCTTTATCACCAGGGCTTCCCTGGTGGCTCAGAGGTTAAAGTGTCTGCCTGCAATGCAGGAGACCTGGGTCAGGAAGATCCCCTGGAGAAGGAAATAGCAACCCACTCCAGTATTCTTGCCTGGAGAATCCCATGGAGCCTTGTAGGCTACAGTCCCTGGGGTTGCAAAGTGTCAGACACGACTGAGCTACTTCACTTTCACTTTATCACCGAGCCACCAGGGAAGCCCCTATTATACTTTTATCACTAATTGTTTGAAAATTTCCCTAACATTTTTAAACGTGTCATTGTTGTCATGTTACCCACTGGTCTGGAAAAACTTGGGCACTTGATTTGGGAAACACTGTCTGCTGCATTATTGACTGATAAGGCACTTGAGGCAGACATGGATCTGAATCTCAGCACTGAAACCAAGGTGATTTCCTGAGCGGAGTGGGGGTATTGTCCCAGAGGAGGAGTCCAACAGACAGGAATTCCCCACCATGTGCTGGTGCTACTGTAACAGGTCAAAAACTGTATGTGGACCCCACCAAGCTTCCCTCCTATGAGCCCCACATCCCACCCTACACACTTGACTTCAGTCGGGCTGGCTCCATGAATAGGCTTCTCCTCTCAGATTTGTTCCTCCCATCTAAGGTTGCTGGAAGTGGCGAAAAATAAACTAGAAACAGGATTCTCAAGTTTCAGATACATGATAAATAATTTGTAGTATTTATTAGGCATTCTGGGTGGCTCAGTGGTAAAGCATCTGCCTGCAATGCAGGAGACCCAGGTTCAACCCCCCCGGTCAGGAAGATCCCCTGGAGAAGGTCATGGCAACCCACTCCAGTATTCTTGCCTGGAGAACCCCATGGACAGAGGAGCCTGGCGGGCTACAGTCTATAGGGTTGAAAAGAGTTGGACATGACTGAAGCAACTTAGCAGCATCAGCAGCATATAAACAAAAACACAGCCACCCCTACCAGCATCAAATAATACACCAGCTCTGCACAATTCCTAAACTAAATTCACATTATAAGTGCCAAATATGAGACATGATAGAGAATAAACAATGGCATTTCCCCCTCTTCCTCAATGAAAGCTGCAACAGTTACTATTTATTTTCTTGTTCAATTCATTGTCCTAGTTTCATTATCCAAAGAGGAACCTGTGTCCTTAAGGAGGCCCCCAAACATGCTATTATGCATGGCATTAGCAGCATCCTGGTATGGGGACAAAAAGTCAAGCAGCTCCTTCTGTGTACAAAGTTGCTGATTCATAAATGCCACAACAATAGGACCATTTCACTGTTACCAGGTCTCCTGGGAGGGTCCCTATGAGCCTTACCCAGCAGGCCCTGAGGTCAATACACTCAGCAAACGATGGGCACTTCTAGATGAAAAGGCTTCATAGTAGAAAAGAAGTTTCTAGCACTGGAACCTTTCTGCAGTTCAGACATACTTCAGATAAACTTGTGTAGTTTTCCAGAAGAAATCAAAGTTAAATTTTGATAACTTCATCGACTTCTAGCAACAGTTCTATTGCTATTTTTCAGTACTGCTCCAATTTTTAAACTCCAAACAACTGAGGAGCAGGGGAACGATTCTCATTTCTGTGATCTGAGGTTATGACCTTTCATTCATTCAGCAGGTTAAGAGACTGAAACCACTGAGTGTCAAGCTTTGTATTCTCTGTCTTTGAGAAACAGATCCATTGACTTCAGTAAGAATAAGCCAGGAATAGGGACTTCCACGGTGGTCCAGTGGTTAAGAATCTACCTTCCAATGCAAAGGACACAGGTTCAATCCCTGGTTGGGGAACTTAGATCCCACATGCCACAATTGGTGAGCTGCCACTATTGACCCTGGGGGCCTCAGCTAGAGAGAAGTCTGCATGCCACAATGAAAGATCCCACAGGCTGCAACCAAGACCCAATGCGCCATAAATAAATAAGTAAAAATTAAAAGAAGAGGCCAAGAGCCATATAATTTACATTTGCCAACTTTATTTCCTTTTTAAAACTGTGGCTTCAGATAAGACTAAATTGCACAGATATGTTTTTTTTTTTTCTCCTGCAGAGGCATAAATCCTTCATCCAGAGTAGTGTAGTATGAAATGTAAATCATTCGGTGTAGGTAAGCAAAGGTAAATTATTCTACTTTCTTTAGAAAGTTAACTTTAGTCCTGTTTCTATCACAGAATGATTTTCATGAACCATAAAACTATTCTAAAAAAAGCTATTTCTGGCCTTTGTGCTTTCCGTTCAGTCGCTCAGTCGTGTCTGACTCTTTGCGACCCCATGAATCGCAGCACGCCAGGCCTCCCTGTCCATCACCATCTCCCGGAGTTCACTCAGACTCATGTCCATTGAGTCAGTGATGCCATCCAGCCATCTCATCCTCTGTCGGCCCCTTCTCCTCCCGCCCCCAATCCCTCCCAGCATCAGAGTCTTTTCCAATGAGTCAACTCTTCGCATGAGGTGGCCAAAGTACTGGAGTTTCAGCTTTAGCATCATTCCTTCCAAAGAAATCCCAGGGCTGATCTCCTTCAGAATGGACTGGTTGGATCTCCTTGCATTCCAAGGGACTCTCAAGAGTCTTCTCCAACACCACAGTTCAAAAGCATCAATTCTTTGGCACTCAGCTTCTTCACAGTCCAACTCTCACATCCATACATCACCACTGGAAAAACCATAGCCTTGACTAGAGGGACCTTTGTTGGCAAAGTAATGTCTGCTTTTGAATATGCTATCTAGGTTGGTCATAACTTTTCTTCCAAGGAGCAAGCGTCTTTTAATTTCATGGCTGCAATCACCATCTGCAGTGATTTTGGAGCCCCCAAAAATAAAGTCTGATGCTGTTTCCACTGTTTCCCCATCTATTTCCCATGAAGTGATGGGACTGGATGCCATGATCTTCATTTTCTGAATGTTGAGCTTTAAGCCAACTTTTCACTCTCCTTTTTCACTTTCATCAACAGGCTTTTTAGTTTTTCTTCACTTTCTGCCATAAGGGTGGTGTCATCTGCATATCTGAGGTTATTGATATTTCTCCCGGCAATCTTGATTCCAGGTTATGCTTCTTCTAGCCCAGTGTTTCTCATGATGTACTCTGCATATAAGTTAAATAAGCAGGGTTACAATATACAGCCTTGACATACTCCTTTTCCTATTTGGAACCAGTCTGTTGTTCCATGTCCAGTTCTAACTGTTGCTTCCTGACCTGCATATAGGTTTCTCAAGAGGCAGGTCAGGTGGTCTGGTATTCCCATTTCTTTCAGAATTTTCCACAGTTTATTGTGATCCACACAGTCAAAGGCTTTGGCATAGTCAATGAAGCAGAAATAGATGTTTTTCCAGAACTCTCTTGCTTTTTTTGATGATCCAGCAGATGTTGGCAATTTGATCTCTGGTTCCTCTGCCTTTTCTAAAACCAGCTTGAACATCTGGAAGTTCTCGGTTCACATATTGCTGAAGCCTGGCTTGGAGAATTTTGAGCATTACTTTACTACCATGTGAGATGAGTGCAATTATGCGGTATGGGTAAAACTGCCACAGAATTTTAATCAGTAGCAAATCATATAACAAGTTTGTCTTTTTAACATAATGTTATGACCTCAATTATTATTTGAGTGTTCTACTTTGGTTAAAGTTCATACAAAAGAACAAGAGACAAAGCATAAAAAACAGGCTCTTTTTCTGCTTAAATTCACAAACGGCAGATTCACAGGGAATGGAACAGAAACTGCAAGGGTCTTTCAAAACTCAAGAGTTTTAGATTGAGACTGTGGAGCTTTCTTGCACAAACCATTCATCAGGGCCTCAAAACTCTGAGCTAAAGGAACTGCTGGGCTCACTCAGTGTGGTATTTCTCATGTCCCTTCATTGTTTGATTATTAAGCTATGAGTAAAGGCTAAGAGCATTCACACTTCATAAAATCCTTGAATGAGGCCTCTTTCATTCTCTGGCATGAGACTCCTTGAATAAGGGACCTTACTCTCAGAGGTCTCTTATGTGCTAAGAGAATCCATGCATAACATGTGGACAGCAGAGGCTCCCTATCTGTCATGGGCATCAGAAACACCTGCGTACCTTTCTAAACGTTCCAGGGCCTGGACGCCTCTTCCTACCTCCAAAAGTGATGCTGCAGGCAACATGCCTTAGCAAAGCTTCACTGGCCTTCTGAGATGTGTCAGAGAGAACGAACAACTAGTGTAAAGTGTCTTCCAGGTCATTCACAGGTTGTATTCTGCACAGCTGGAGATAGCTGATGCCTTTTACAAGATCATTATTTTAAGAATTGTTTGGCCACTTTGGGTTGGGGGGGGGGGGTGGGGGGAGGGTGTGGGGGGGTGGGCCCAGAAATAGGCATGCATAAAATGTTCATTCCTTTCATAACTTAAGTCAGGTTCTTAAGTGGACTCTTAATTTTCTTCTTCTTCTTTTTTTTTTTTCGCTGCACAGCATGTGGGATGTTAGTTCCTGATCAGGGATTAAGGCCAGGCCCTCGGCAGTGAGAGTGCAGTCCTAACCACTATACCACCAGGAAATTCCTAGACTTCACTTTTCACACTTCACTTCTCTTTATGTGGTAAAGTTAGGGTGCTCTTTTTGAATTGTTTTTGTACTTAGTTTGATGGAATGTTCCTCTGGTTTTAGTCCTGCTAATCTCTTGTTTTAAAGATAAAGGAATTTGTGGACTTCCCTGGTAGTCCACTGGTTAAGACTCTGTGCTCCCACTGCACTGGTTCGATCCCTGTTTGGGGAACTAAGATTCCGCATGCGGCATGGCATAGCCAAACTAAAAACAACATATTGAAAACATTCATCTTAGCAACTTCTAGTAAAAAGATAAACCTAACTTTAATTTACTGCTGATTTTACCAAACTGTTAAACTTTATTAAAGAGGATAACAATTTCTTCCCCTAGTTACTAACACCCACATGGTTTCAAACTCCCAAAAAAGAAGTCTAAAATACCATGCTGTAGAATTTCTTATGCCTTAACTTCTGTAGTGTTTCTCTGCAAAGGAGCCAGGACCACTCCAACATTCCTCTCCTCACTCTCAGAACTATACAGATTATGCTTTTCAATATATTCTTGTACAAGATCGGGGACCAAGTAGCGAATGCTCTGGCCCCTCCTGAGGGCTCGCCGGATCTTCGTGGAGGAGATGTCATTGGTGATCCATTCGTTCACCAAGTGAATGTTGTTCTGGTGTTTCCACAGCACGTCGGATTCGTAGATGAACTTCTGGGCATCATTCCCAGCCCGAGTAATACATATGAGCCCGTGGTCTCCCAGGATTTTGGTGATATCCTCACTCTTCCATAGATTGGGCACACCAAATGACTCCAAAAAATCTGCTCCACACAGCAGCTTCACCTTTGGCACACCTGGGAAGAAGAGAAAATAGAGCCTCAGGGATTGTTTTTTTAATAACTCCTGGCATCAAAATGAATGTGTAGGACTCTCCCTGGTGGTCCAGCGGTTAGGAATCCAGCTGCCAATGCAAGGGACATGGGTTCAACCCCTGGTCCAAGAAGATCCCACATGCGGTGGGGCAGCTAAGCCCATGGGCCACAACTACTGAGCCTGAGCTCTAGAGCTGGTGTTCCATAACAAGAGAAGCCACCTCAATAAGAAGCCCATGCACAGCAACAAACAGTAGCCCCTGTTCACTGCCACCAGAAAGAGCGTTGGTGCAGCACAAAGATCCAGTGCAGAAAAAGAAAAAAAAAGTGTATGTCTGTTTTTCTGAGGATTCATAATTTTTATCAGATTCAGCTTTTCCAAAAAGAGATCCAGACCTGACCTACCGCAGGAGAAATAAACTCAGGGTGCCTCTGACTCTCCTTTCCTCCTATCAGAAAACTAACACGGGGCAGAGAGTTTCCTCGTGGCCTAGTGGTTACAAATTTGGGCTTTCACTGCCACAGCCTGAGTTCAATCACTGTTGGGGGAACTGAGATCCCACAAGTTGTGTGATACAGCCAAAGGAAGAACAAAAAAAGAAAGAAAAAAGAAAACTAACAAGGGGCATTTTCCAGGCACCCACACACATTGAATATGAAAGCAAATACAAAGGGGGCTTGCCCAGCCTTAGAGTCTTGACAGCCCTCATTGCTAAGTCCTGGGAAAACATACAGACCTTTCGTTTTTGTTTGCTCTAGGGATTTCTTTTCACTAAAATCTTGTTTTTGTTCAGCCCACTTTCTCTTCCGTCCAGGCTTTTCCAGCACAGGTGAGTTCTGCTGGGGATCACAGATACTGGCCTCCAGCTTCTCTTGATGGTGTCTATAAAACAACAAAGCAACAAAATATTTATTTCTCTTTCTCACAATGCTCAACTGAAATATCATCCCCATGGAGAGGCCTGAGAGCCTCTGACACAAAGTTAAAGGTTGGGAGCTGTTAAAAATGTATAACCACAGGTACACACAATACCTGATTATTCAGAAAGGATACCTTCAAGTACACAGTACTGTCAGGTTAAAATGGATGCTGGTCAAGACACAGTGGCCCTGGGCTCTGGCTGTCAAGAATGGAAAGCAACAGGGACTTCCCTGGTGGTCCAATGGTTAAGAATCCACCTGCCAGGGCAGGGGACACAGGTTCAATCCCTGGAACTGAACTAAGGGACTAAATCCCATGTGCCACAACTACTGAAACCTGCATAGTCTACAGCCTGTGCTCTGCAACAAGAGAAGGCACTACAAAGAGAAGCCTGTGCATGGTAACTAGAGAAAGTCCTTGCACAGCAACCAAGACCCAGCACAGTCAAAACTAAACTAAGAAAATAAATTAAAAGAATAGAGAGTAGGGAGACTCCTGGGAGCACAGCAAATGGTAGCTATTACTATCCTAAGCTGTATGTGTCTGTGTCACAATGACCAGAGTTAAAACGCTGATTATCTATTATGTGTTAACCACTACACCAAATCTCTTGCATGAATGATCTGATGAAATCTTCTCAACATCCCATGTCATAGTATTATTATCCCCATAATGGAGAGGAAGTGCAGGCTTTGAGTTTGTACCCCCAGCTTCTAGTAGAGCCTCTTAGACATAGGAGGTAGTCAAGAACAACCAGATTGAGTAAATGTTTTGGTTACTATAAAGCAACTATAGTACTGCCAGCATTCTATCAGAATTGTTTATTATACCTATTGAGAGAGGAGGACAGTGACCAATTTGCCCAAGGTCATTTAGCTTATAGATGGCAGAGCCAGAATTTGAATCCCAACAGCCTGGCTCCAGAGCCCACACCCTTGACCACTGAGGAGTATGGCCTGCCTAGGACTTCCCTGGTGGTCCAGTGGCTAAGACTCCACGCTCCCAATGCAGGGGACTCGGGTTCGATTCCTGGTCAGGGAATTAGATCCCACATGCCACAACTAAAGATCCCTCATGCTGCAATGAAGATTGAAGATGCCATGCAACTTAACTAAGACCTGCCACAGCCAAATAAATAAATAAAAATAAATATTTTTAAAAAAGAGTATGGCCTAACCTAGTAATGAAGAATTCAATGCCGAGGATAAGGTCTGAGGGTGTGACAAGTGTCTGAAGCCTAAGCGGAAGGGCCCACAGGCAGGATCTGTATGCAGCTTCACTCTGGCTGGCAGGGTGTCCACGGCTTTATAGTGGTACAGTTACCCAGGTAACAGGAGCAACATGTGAGAGAGACAACTGTGGGCCCCTGGTGCCCGTAACCCCCTTCCCTCAGGAATGAACAGGAAGGTTATTCTGGAGCCAAAGAGGGCTGAGTGAGGAGGAGCCTGGTCTCTGATGGGAGAACTTCTGACCAATGAACAGAAGTCACCCTCTTCTCCCTGCTAAGCTTCTGGGTAAGTCACTGGGTTGGACGTTGTCTGCTGGCTGGGTTCAATCCCACCCTGAAATCACTTCCCAGAGGTCCTCAGAGGCAGAGAGATTTGGGAGGCTCTGGACCTTGACAGGTTGGCATGGAGGCCAGACCCTATATTCCACTGTCCTGTCCCTCACGCTGAGACTGGGACAGTTTAACAGCCGCATTTGTGGCAGCAGAAGCAGGAATAGTTTCCTGAACTTCAGCTGCAGTTAAGGGGACATGATCTCGAAACAAACCACCACTTCCACTCCTCCAGCCCTTTCAACCTAGACCTAAAGTCCCTTTCTGCTTAGAATGCTCAGAGTGGTTCTATTTCCTATCCAAATCGTAATTAATATGGTTAGAACCAGAAGGTTCAAAGAATAGACATTTCTAATAGACATCTCTAAGAATAGACATGAGACAGAAAGGTTTTTCAGAAAGCCCTTGTGTTTTATACTCAAGAGAACTTGCTTGCTTAGTAGCTCAGTCATGTCTAACTCTTTGCAACCCCATGGACTGTAGCCCTCCAGGCTCCTCAGTCCATAAGATTTCCCAGACAGGGATACTGGAGTGGGTTGCCATTTCCTCCTCCAGGGGTTCTTCCCAACCCAGGGATTGAACCCACGCCTCCTGTGTCTCCTGCACTGCAGGCAGATTTCTTACTCACTGAGCCACCGGGGACATGCCACTCAAGAGAACATTAAGTAGTAATAAGATGTCACTCACTCTGGGTTCTGAATCCTTAAACTGGAATGGTTTCAGAGTCCTGAGCACAGTGATCTGTGACAACCCCCTATATGCTGCCATGGAAGTAGCGTCCAAACCAGGTCTCTCTGTGATCAAGAATCATGGCCTCTCTTCCTTAAATTACCTATCTTCATCTTTCTATATATATATAAAATTTTATTTATTTATTTATGGCTGTGCTGGGTCTTCACTGCTGTTTGGGCTTTCCTCTAGCTGTGGCGAGCAGAGGCTACTCTCAAGCACAGGCTACTCTCTAGCTGCAGTGAGCAGTGGCTTCTCTTGTTGCTGAGCATGGGCTTCACTCACTGTAGCACATAGGCTTAGTAGCTGTGGTGCTCAGGCTTAGTTGCTCTGTGGCACAGGGGACCTTCCTGGACCAGGGAATGAACCAGTGTCTCCTGCATTGGCAGGCAGATTCTTTACCCCTGAGCCACTAGGGAAGCCCAATTATCTGCCTTTGTCTTTTATCCTTGAGAAGACTGACCACAGGGTCATCACCTTACAGCTTTACCTTTTTCACCAGGGCACAGACAGGCCAAGTATACTTCCTGTTCTTTTACAGGGATGTACACAGTTAACAAGCATGCAAACATCTCAAAACATAATGAAAGACACACAGGCTGAATAGTACCCAGGTCTGTTCATGTGCTTCGCAGCCTTGTGATGACCCCACACAGGAACTGCAGGACTTCACCATGATTACCTTAGCACCTTGGCTGTCTCTGTCCACTCTTTCTGAAGACTTTCCCATGTATCAACTTCTATCCATTCTGAGTTCTTGGTGGCAAGTTCTGCCATGATAACTCGGTGACAGGCAGAGATGAGTCCTTTCTTCTTATATGCATCGCCGACTGGAGAAATTATGCCTTTGATAACTTTATATTTCCCTGGGGTAAAGAATTAGACTTCACATAAGGTATAACAGATTAGATTTTATGTATAGGAAATAGAATCATCAATATGGTTTCATAGTCACAGGTCCCCTCCTCCTTTTTTTAAACAATGACACAGGTTTACTTATTTATTTTTAAATGTGGTAAAATATACATAACATAAAATTTACCATTTAAACCATTTTAAGTGTACAATATTGTGATGTGTTATACAACCATCACTACAATCCAGCTCCAGAACTCTTTCAACTTCCCCAACTGAAATTTCGTACCCATCAAACAGACCACCCATTTGTCAGCAGTTTATTAATAAATTTTGATTGATATTGCCAAACTGTCTCATGTGTATGTTAGTCGATCAGTCGTGCCCGAAACTGCCTTGTAAAAAGCCTTAATCCATTGAATATCCAAGAGCCCATTCCTTCCCAACACCTGATATTTGACATTATCAAGTTTTAAAAATTCTTGTCAAGGTGATGGGAAAAATATCACTCTATTATTTTAGTTCCCTGATTATTAGTGAGTTGGCACACTCATCCATCTATCAACACATAGCATGATTATTTCCATAACAAAACAAAATGAATCTGTGTATATGCAGGGGAGAAAAAGTTTTCTTGGACCTTCTTAGGGCCCCTGGCTGGTGTAAACTGACAAAGAATAGATTGACAGGAGAAAAGCATATGAATTAACTTAATGTAAGATTTATGTGACATGGGAACCTTCATAAGGAAATGAAGAGCCCAAGACACAGTTAAACCTAAGTATTCTTATGCTAGGTTTGATGAAGAGTGAACAGTCATGGGGAAAAATGACAGAGCAAGGAGTGCAGGAGATCAAACCAGTCAATCCTAAAGGAAATCAATCTTTAATATTCATTGGAAGGACTGATGATGAAGCTGAAGCTCCAATATTTTGGCCACCTGATGCAAACAGCTGACTCATTGTAAAAGACCCTGATGCTGGAAAAGACTGAAGGCAAGAAGAGAAGGGGACGACAGAGGACGATATGGTTGGATGGCATCACAAACCCAATGGACATGAATTTGAGCAAGCTCTAGGAGATGGTGAAGGCCAGGGAAGCCTGGTGTGCTGTAGTCCATGGGGACACAAAGAGTCGGACAAGACTGAGCGACTGAACAACAACAAAGAGTACAAGGTAAGTGTAGGAGCCTGGGGGAATCCAACAAGGCCTGTCTGCTTGGCATTCCTTTCTCTTCATAGATAAGGACGCTCCATTTCTCTGAGTTTAGGGAGGGCATCTGTCGTGTGAATGTTTTACAATCTGCTTCATAGGCTTCCCTTGTGGCTCACCTGGTAAAGAACCCACTCGCAATGCGAGAGACCTGGGTTCAATCCCTGGGTTGGGAAGATCCCTTGGAGAAGGCAAAGGCTACCCACTCCAGTATTCTGGCCTGAAAAATTCCATGGACTTTCACTTTCAGGGAAGAGGGGTGGAGGGCAAAGTGACCTTCCTGCTTCTGCTGTTTCATCAAAATCCTCCAGCTTAAAATGTCCAATAGGCCAAGGTGCCACATTTTACGGCAGTGTATCCTGAACCCCATCGTTGCTGCTGGTTACTGTTCCTACCTGTTCCATGCATGTAGTCCTTGGCCAGCTCAAACAGCCGGAGGTGCATGTTGGTGATAGGATTAAAGGACCCACAAGCAAGAAGAACTACTTCTGTCTTCTCTGAGTTCTCCATGCTGAGAATTTGAAGTTGTTGATCTAAATGGAAAACTCTCACAATTCTCTTATTGCCTGCAAAGGAAAAAGAAAGTAAGTTCAGTTCAAGGTCTTTTGATGTCCTTCCACATACTCATTTCAAGCAAATGGAGGGACTTTCCTGGTGGTCCAGTGGTTAAGACTCTGCATTTCCAATGCAGTGTGCTCGGGTTCAATCTCTGGTTGGGGAGCCAAAATCCCACATGCTGCAGTCAAAAAGTAAGAAACAAACAAAAAACATCACCAATAAAAAACCCACAAACCAAAGAGATGGAAAAATGCTTGGCTTCAGTGACGACACTGGGTGAATTGCAAAAATGGCTCCATTTCCCCACCCTTCCTTTCCAATGTGATTTTATAGCTCTTTTCATAAAGGAATGGAATCTTCCCACCCTCTGTGACTTGCTTTGGCCCAAATAACGTGGCACATGGGAAAACATGCCCATTCTGATCCTAGGCCTCTGAGGCATTGTGCACACCCACTCTCCTTTGGACTCCTGCCCTTCCATGAAGACAAGCCCAGGCCAGCCTGTTGGAGGATGACAGAACCTGCAGGACAGAGACGATGCTCCCGCTGACAGACAGCCAATAGCCAGCTGCCTGGCCGAGGCCATCCTAGATCAGTCAAGCCTCAATCTGCCCAGAAGCACAAGCAGGTCAGGTGAGGTCAGCTGAGCCTGGATCAGCTGGCCCACAAGGTGGGCCTAGACTTATGAGCAAACATGAAAGCTTAATGGTGCTGAGATTGCACTATTGTGGCCATGGGTAACAGAACAGTGTCACTGTGCAGTGTGCCACTATGTCTAGCTGCTCAGTCACGTCTGACTCTTTGAGACCCTCTGGACTGTAGCCCACCAGGCTCCTCTGTCTGTGGAATTCTCCAGGCAAGAAGACTGGAGTCGGTTGCCATTTCCTCCTCCAGGGGATCTTCCCGACGCAGGGATCAAACCTGTGTCTCCTGCACTGTAGGTGGATTCTTTACCTGATGAGCCACCGGGGAAGGCCCACAATGACATTATTATCCACCAAAGATAACTCCCCAACAACCCGTCCTCCAAAACTGTACTTTTCCTCTTAGTCAGCAAGGTCATATTATCACTTTCAACTGAGTAACAGTTTACAATTGACAAACTCTTCTTGATACTGATTATTCCATTTGATCCTTCCCAAACCCTACTGAAGTAATGCAAGGCAACTTATTTTAAATTATTTAATTTTTTTTAATTAGGAGGAATTTACCCAAATGTCTTAAAAATAAACTCATACTTTCTATTATTGCTTTTTTTCCCGATTTTTATTTTATACTGGAGCATAGTTAACAATGTTGCGTTAGTTTCAGGTCTACAGTCAAGTGATTCAGTTATACACATACATGTATCTACTCTCTTACAAATTCTTTTCCCCTTTAGGTTATTACAGAATATTGAGCAGAGGGACTTGGTGAACCTTTCCAACTCATATCACTCATTTCTAGTAACTTCCTTCTTTTTAAAAAATATTTTAATTTATTTTTGGCTGCACCTTGGTGCTATGCACAGGGTTTCTCTACTTGCAGCAAGTGGGGGCTACTCTCTAGTTGCAGCGTGAGGACTTCTCACTGTGGTGGCTTCTCTTGTTGCAGAGCATGGGCTCTAGAGCACCAACTGAGTTGCTCTGCAGTGTGCGGGACCTTCTCAGAATAGGCACTGAACCTGGGTCCCCTGTACTGGCAGGCAGATTCTTTATCACGGGAGCACCAGGGAAGTACCAGCTCTAATCACTTCTTTAACAAACACTCTATTAACTATCAATAAAAAAATACCTTCACTACTGTGAAGTTTAAAATATTCTAACATATCAAGTTATGTTTCAAAATAATAATTCTGAGCACTTACAAAGGTAATTCCAATGATGCCAAAATGCTCAAAGCACTTTGGGAACTTTTGGGGGATCACCTGTAGAGCTCAAAGTATTTTTATGATTAATGTAGAAATACAATGAATGACCACAAACAAACCAACATTTATAGGACACTTCTCAACTTATAAACTAATTTCATGCACATTATCATTTAATTTTCACCAAAAAAAGAAAAAGAATGGCCAAGGACATTTACTTTATTCCAAATAATAACCTATTGCTACATATTTAGTTTTTCCAGTTAATCATCTATCATTAGTCATTTAGGTTTATCTAATTCTCCATTATTATGAACATCTCAAAGAAGAAATAATGAGTTGAAAATGAATTGGAAATTAAGGCTATAAAACTCCTCATTGTGTGCTCCTAAGTCTTGCTAACACTCAAAGACCTGCATAAGGACCATTTATTTATAGCCCAATAGTGTTCAGACCAAATTGCTAGGATGACCAACTTACTTTTGCTCCAATTTTTTGCTCTCATTGGACAGAGTTACTGAGTGGCGACCCAGGGCTAGAATTTAGGTATTGTGACTCCTAGGTTCTCCAGCACCAAAGAGAAAATTGAGAGGTAAATTGGGGCTGTGTAGATTGGAAATGAGCCCTCCTAACTGAGAAGCTGAGAAATGGCAACCTCAGTTCCACAGATAACACGAAACTCTGAAGGTTTCTGAGCAATGGTGTGACAACAGCGTTCTAGAAAAACAAGGTGATGTTGGTGTTACATGGTTGTATGACAGATTTTATTTTCTTGGGCTCCAAAATCACTGCAGATAGTGATTGCAGCCATGAAATTAAAAGACGCTTGCTCTTTGGAAGGAAAGCTATGATAAACCTAAACAGCATATTAAAAAGCAGAAACATCACTTTGCCAATGAAGGTCCGTAGAGTCAAAGCTATGGTTTTTCCAGCAGCCGTGTATGGATGTGAGAGTTGGACCATTAAGAAGGCTGAGCACCGAAGAATTGATGTTTTTGAACTGTGGTGTTGGAGAAGACTCTAGAGAGACCCTTGGACAGCAAGGAGATCAAACCAGTCAATCCTAAAGGACATCAGTCCTGAATATTCATTGGAAGAACTGATGCTGCAGCTGAGGCTCCAGTACTTTGGCCACCTGATGCAAAGAACTGACTCACTGGAAAAGACCTGATGCTGGGAAAGATTGAAGGCAGGAGAAGGGGGTGACAGAGCATGAGATGGTTGGATGGCATCACCAATTCATCATCACATAAATCTGTGCAAATTTTGGGAGATAGTAAAGGACAGGGGAGCCTGGAGTGCTGCAGTCCATGGGGTCGCAAAGAGTCGGACACAACTTAGTGACTGAATAGCAGCAAATGGCTGTATGACCCTGACCTGACCATTTAACTTTGTGTCCTCATCTGTAAAATAGAGATAATGCCATGATATGGCAAAACGCTGATCATATTGCCTGGCACAGTGTCAAAATAAATGGTAGCTGTTATTTGTGAGGAAGTGATAATACTGATGTCAGTGATGCTATCAGATTAACTGGAAGGGGCAAAGCAAGATAGGAAGTCCAGTTAAAAGTAATGAGAACTTCAGTTTAAGTACAGGTGGTGGGAATGGAAATTAGGAAACATGTATTCAATGAATACTTGAGGTCTACTCCAAACAGCGGCAGGAATCACAGGGACACTGCTAACTGTGAAGAGGAAATAAAGGGGAGAAGGATCAATAATGCTTCACACAACATTAAAAACGAGTTCATGGGTTAGAATGATTTAAATGTAGCTTTCAATTATCATCCCGAGGATGACACCAGGATTCACTTGGGGCTTACTGCCTCTGCCCACCTATAACCTGCCCCACCCCATTACTCATGCAAACAAAGCACCTATGCTATTATGGGGTGGTCTGGGCCCACTGGGAAATTAGGGTGTCTCTCCAGCTACTGAACGTGCTCTCAAGGACCCTGGTGGAGGCTCTCGGTTCAGCTGGAGTCCAGCCTTGGTTCTGGTCCCAACCATCTCAAGTTTCAGGTACCACTCTCCAGGGAGACTGAGCAGGTCTCGGAGGGAGGGAGTTGCTTGCTGTTCAGAGAAGGAAGGATGAAAGAGCCTGAAGCGCTCTCCCTGCCCTTGGGGATGGGCTCAGGTTTCCAGGTCCTCCCCAGGGGAAGGACTGAGAAAGGAAAGCTGATCTCTCAGCCTAAAGGAAGCTTTCCCTGTTTTCACATTCATGACCTGTCTCAAATATCCAACTCAGTGTTACTAATTCACTGTTAACACAGCCAGCTGTAGACTTCAGATCCTTAAAGCCATAGAAGAATCAAGTTACAGGGAGCTCCTATCATAGCCTAGAGTGGCTTAAGGACTAGGACCTGTCCCTCTCCCCTGGAGAGAACTCCCTCCGTATCCCCCAGGGTTCGCATCCCCCAGGGTTCGCAGGGTTGGTGTGTAGGGATGGAGGCCCTGGCAGGTGGAGAAGAGGTCTAGAAGCTCTAACAGGACTGTTACAGATCCTCCGTGCCCTGCTCCAGGTGCTCAGGGACCCGGGTCACCATGATTCACTTCTGTCTGGCTCACTCAGCCTATCGCTTGCACTGTTGGCTGCCAAGATCCCACCAGCTCAGGCTGTAAGTGTCCCTCCCCAGCCCACTGTGGCAAAAAGGTCATTTCTTCCTGGGGCTGTCTTGAGGCTTAAGGGCTTCCCTGGTGGCTCAGATGGTAAAAAATCTACCTGCAATGCAGGAGACCCAGGTTCGATCCTTGGGTTGGGAAGATCCCCTGGAAGAGGGTGCAGCAACCCACTCCAGTATTCTTGCCTGGAGAATACCATGGACAGAGGAGCCTGGCGGGCTACAGTCCATGGGGTTGTAAAGAGTGGAATACCACTGAGCGACTAACACACTTGGAGGTTTAAGGGGAATTACTTTCAGTTTTAAAATTATCACTGACTAAGTTTCAAAAACATTGATGTGTAAACGTTAATGAAACATTTTGCAAACATTAAGTCAGCTTTTAAAACATAAACTTAAAAAAAAACTGGTTTTCTTGTCACACTTCAGGATGCTCAGTACAATTAAATCTATGTTGCCCGACTGCTAATGGGATTGACTTGGCAGCCGCTCAGATTTACAGCTCTAAAGGTACACTAGTTAGTTAGCATGTTAGTTAGCTCAGTCAAGCCCGACCATGCCACCCCCTGGATGGAGCCTGCCAGGCTCCTCTGTCCATGGAATTCTCCAGGCAAGAATACTGGAGTGGGTTGCCATTTTCTTCTCCAGGAGATCTTTCCGACCCAGGGATTGAACCTGGGTCTCCTGCACGGCAGGCAGATTCTTTACCGACTGAGCTACCAAAAAAGCCAAAGGGACACTAATGCTTTTATAATAGTAACCTTAAACCCGAGACTCTATTAGTTCCGTGTGCCACTGCTTCAAATAGTTTGGGGGTGAGGGGGCCTTCCCTGGCATTCCAGGGGTTAAGACTTCAAGCTTCAGACCTCACATGCCAAAAAATAAAACAAAATAATAAATAAATAGTCTGGGGGTATATTTTCAAATTGCTTATTGTTTTGAGTATCTTCACTGGGGATAAACCTTTGACTTTGGAGAGGAGATCTGATTCCTACAAGTGCCCTAAAGTCATTCAGTGCTAAATCCAATTAATAGAATAAATAATGAAGGTGAATAATAGTTTACAGTGAAGAAAGAGGACTACTAGTTAAGGAGAAAGATTTTCCTATATGCATGGAAGCTGCTGCTGCTGGTGCTAAGTTGCTTCAGCCGTGTCCGACTCCGTGCGACCCCATAGACTGCAGCCCACCAGGCTCCTCGGTCCATGGGATTTTCCAGGCAAGAGTACTGGAGTGGGGTGCCATTGCCTTCTCCGTGCATGGAAGCTATGTACATGTAATTTCAAAAGAATTTAAAAAATGTTTGAGCAGTAACCACAGACCTCATTTCATTGTGTAAGTTGTGGTGGGCAGTTAACTCACTCAATGTGAGTTACCCAGTATGAACTGCAGGTAGGGCTAACATAGCATAAGGGCGTGGCTGGGACTCTCAGTTCAGTTCAGTCGCTCAGTTGTGTCCAGCTCATTGCAACCCCATGGACTGCAGCACGCCAGGCTTCCCTGTCTATCACCAACTCTTGGAGCTTGCTCAAACTCATGTCTATCAGGTTGGTGATGCCATCTAACCATCTCATCCTCTGTCACCCCCTTCTCCTCCTGCCTTCAAACTTTCCCAGCATCAGGGTCTTTTCCAATAAGTCAGTTCTTTGCATCAGGTGGCCAAAGTACTGGAGCCTCAGCTTCAGCATCAGTTCTTCCAATGAATATTCAAGACTTATTTCCTTTAGGATTGACTGGTTTGATCTCCTTGCTGTCCAAGGGACTCTCAAGAGCATTCTCCAACACCACACTTCAAAAGCATTCTTTGGCGCTCAGCTTTCTTTATAAATAAAGTCCAACTCTCACATCCATACATGACTACTGGAAAAACCATAGCTTTGACTAAATAGATGGACCTTTGTTGGCAAAATAATGTCTCTGATTTTTAATATGCTGTCTAGGTTGGTCATAGCTTTTCTTCCAAGAAGCAAGTGTCATTTAATTTCAAGTGTCTTTTAATTTCACTGGAGTCACCATCTGCAGTGATTTTGGAGCCCCCTCCCCGCCCACCAAAATAAAGTCTGTCACTGTTTCCATTGTTTCCCCATCTATTTGCCATGAAGTGATAGGACTGGATGCCATGATCTTAGTTTTTTGACTGTTGATTTGTAAGCCAACCTCTTCCTCTCCTCTTTCACTTTCAACAAGAGGCTCTTCAGTTTCTCTTCGCTTTCTGCCATAAGGGTGGTGTCATCTACATATCTGAGGTTATTGATATTTCTCCAGGCAATCTTGATTCCAGCTTGTGCTTCATCCAGCCTGGCATTTCACATGATGTACTCTACATAAAAGTTAAATAAGCAGGGTGACAATATATAGCCTTGATGTACTCCTTTCCCAATTTGGAACCAATTCATTGTTCCATGTCTGGTTCTAACTGTTGTTTTTTGACCTGCACACAGATTTCTCAGGAGGCAGGTAAGGTGGTCAGGTATTCCCATCTCCTGAAGAATTTCCCACTGTTTGTTATGATCCATACAGTCAAAGGCTTTGATGTAATCAATAAAGCAGAAGCAGATGTTTTTCTGGAACGCTCTTGCTTTTTCTGTGATCCAACAGATCTTGGCAATTTGATCTCCTGTTCCTCTGCCTTTTCTAAATCCAGCTTGAACATCTGGATGTTCTCTGTTCATGTACTGTTGAAGCCTCCCTTGGAGAATTTTGAGCATTACTTTACTAGCGTGTGAGAAGAGTACAATCGTGTGGTAGTTTGAAAATTCTTTGGCATTGCCTTTCTTTGGTATTGGAATGAAAACTGACCTTTTCCAGTCCTGTGGCCACTGCTGAGTTTTCAAATTTGCTGGCATATTGAGTGCAGCACTTTCACGGCATCATCTTTTAGGATTTAAAACAGCTCTGCTGGAATTCCATCACCTCCACTAGCTTTGTTTGTAGTGATGCTTCCTAAGCCCTACTTGACTTCACATTCCAGGATGTCTGGCTCTAGGTGAGTGATCACACCATCATGGTTATCTAGGTTACTGAGATCTTATAGTTCTTCTATATATTCTGGCCACCTCTTCTTAATATCTTCTGCTTCTTTCAGGTCCACACTCTTTCTGTTTTTTATTGCGCCCATCTTTGCATGAAATGTTCCCTTGATATCTCTAATTTTCTTAATAGAGATCTCTAGTCTTTCTCATTCTGTTGTTTTCCTCTATTTCTTTGCATTGTTCAGTTAGGAAGGCTTTCTTATCTCTCCTTGTTATTCTTTGGAACTCTGCATTCATATGGGTGTATCTTTCCTTTTCTCCTCTGCCTTTTGCTTCTCTTCTTTTCTCAGCTATTTGTAAGGCCTCCTCAGACAACCATTTTGCCTTTTTGCATTTGTTTTTCTTGGGGATGGTCTTGATCACTGCCCTCTATACCATGTCATGAACCTCTGTCCATAGTTCTTCAGGCACTCTGTCTATCAGATCTAATCCTTTGAATCTATTTGTCCCTTCCACTGTATAATCGTAAGGGATTTGATTTAGGTTATACCTGAATAGTCCAGTGGTTTCCCCTACTTTCTTAAATTTATGTCTGAATTTTGCCAATAAGGAGTTCATGATCTGAGCCACAGTCAGCTCCTGGTCTTGTTTTTGTTGACTGTATAGAGCTTCTCCATCTTTGGCTGCAAAGAATACAATAAATCTGATTTTGGTATTGACCATATCGTGATGCCCATGTGTACAACTGTCTCTTGTGTTGTTGGAAGAGGGTATTTGCTATGACCAGTGCATTCTCTTGGCAAAACTCTGTTAGCCTTTGCCCTGCTTCATTTTGTACTCCAAGGCCAAACTTGCCTATTACTCCAGGTATCTCGTGACTCTCAGAACTGGTTTAAACTGTAGCTTTACTGCTTACTCCAGAATTCTTGCCTGGAGAATTCCATGGACAAAGGAGCCTGGTGGGCTACAGTCCATAGGGTCCCAAAGAGTCAGACACAACTGATCAATTAACACTTACACTTTTACTTTACGGCTTACTATATTAGGTGTTTGTCCTGAGATAAGACATTTAATTTTTCTGAGCCTCAGTTTCTTCATTTATAAGATAGGAAACCACAATCTCATCTCATAGGATTGTGTGCATTTTTAAAAATATATATTTACTTATTTGGCTGTGTTGGGTCTTAGTTGGGGCAGATGAGACCTTTATTGAGGTGCCTGGACCCTCTAATTGAAGCTCGAGTCAGTAGTTGTGGTGCCTCAGCGTGTGGGATCTTAGTTCGCAGACCAGGGATCGAACCTGTGTTCCCTGCATTGCAAGGCAGATTCTTACCCACTGGACTACCAGAGAAGTCTAAACTGTATGCATATTAAGTGAAAAAGTAAATTTAAAATGTGACATATTTCTCTACTAATTATGAACAGTAATAACTCTTATTATTGCTTGTGGGTTGTCTTTTGGCATTAATTTACAGCCATGGTAAATAAATCAAGGTTCTCAAGATTCCTTAGAGACCAGTGTCACAGTGCCTGCTACATAGTATGTGCGTGATCAGTCATGTCCAACTCTTGCAACCCCATGTACTGGGGCCCACCAGGTTCCTCTGCCCGTAGGATTTCTTAGGCAAGAACACTGGAGCATGTTGCCATTTCCTTCTCCAGGGGATTTTTCTGACCCACAGATCTAACCCTCATCTCCTGCACTGGCAAAAGGACTCTTTACCACGGTGCCACCTGGGAAGCCCATCTGCTACATAGTAGGAACTCGATAAATGCTAACTATTGTCCTTAGTGTAGTATCATTAGACAATTTTGTTCTAATGGGATGGATCTCAATTCATCTTTGCTCTGTTTTAAATTTTATTTCTGTGGGTTGACGTAACATTACCATGAAACAGAACCTGAATTTGGTTTCTTAAAGCCATTCAAATCACTGAAACAGTAATGTACAATGTAATTCACTGTGTCCCATGCAGCCAAGTGACAGTGTTCCTGTTTGCCATCACCATTCTGACCCTCCAGTTCTATGTCCTGCTAAGGTAAGTTCTTTCTCCAGCCACCTCTGCACCTGGCAGCTCAGCATGCACATCTTACCTGTGGGGTTGGTTTGGGTGCCTGCTGCCATTCCTGTTATGTGCTTAAATGCAGCCTGCCCCATTGTTTTGCCCCTCTTATCAATGGCAGTCACCTGCTCCACCTCTTTGAAAAGTCAAAACTCTCAGTCCAGCGAGGAGAGTTGGGATTTGGGCAGACAGAGTTTAACTTTAAACCAGCATTATACAGGTTAAAAGTTATACTTCCAGTAATAAGAAGTCCTTAAACGGGAAACAATGAGGGTGCGAATATTTCACTTTATGGATTCCCAAGAGACCAGGGCCAACAGCCTAGCATTAGCTGATGTCTCCAAGGCTGAGGGCAACACAGGCACACTCAACTAGATTATGACTTGACCTGTTATTTCTGATTCTATGTCAGAAATCCATCTTGGCCAAAAAAGTCAGTTAATACCTTTTTCAATGGTCAAATGAAACAAATACAATTTTACACATTTAAAATAAATTGTAGTCCTAAAAACATGAAAATTCTAATAAAAATCTGAAAACTGAGATTCCACTTAAGTGATGGGGAAGGGCTGGAAACTACCTTGTAATTTACCTAAATTACCCCTTGTAATTTGCCTAATTCAAATTTGCCAGCTTCTACTAGGAGAGGTTTGTGTACTTCTACTATAAGATGCAGGGTATATTTCCTCACTCTAGAGGCCAGAATTTCCACAAAATGTTTTTTCACCAACGTATCAAATTAACATGAATTTTTAAATGGTAGGATTTCCCTGGTAGTGCAGTAGTTAAGAATCTGCCTGCTAATACAGGGGACACAGGTTTGATCCCTGGTCTGGGAAGATTCCACATGCCACGGGGCAACTTGGCCTGTGCACCGCAACTACTGAGTCTACGCGCTGCAAATGCTGAAGCCTGTGTGCCTAGAGCCCGTGCTCCATAAGAGAAACCACTGCGAGGAGAAGCCCCTGCTCACAACTAAAGAAAGCCCGAGAGCAGCAGTGAAGACCCAGCACAGTCAAAAATAAAAAAGAGTTCTTTGAATTAAAGTAGGAAAAAAAAATGAACACTGTCCACAAATTAAGAATATTAATAACTCTTAGCATTAAGAATATTCATAACTCAATACTGTCATTAATGCTAGCACTAATTTGCAGTCATGGTAAAGAACAAAGGTTCTTAACAGAAGGGAGTTGCCTGGAGCCAAATGAACCTCATGCCACAATTAGAATTCAAGGGTCAGCGCCATCTGGTTTTATGTTAACAGTGTGGATTTCTTCTAGTAATCAATTAGTGTATGACCTGGTATATTGATTTGTAGGCCCAGATCTTCTCGATACTGCAGGCAACCTCTCCTTACCAACCTGGTTAGCAATATCATCTTTACTTTCTTCACAGTTGGTAAGTGTGGAGTCATTCTTAATAAGTGTAGTCATATACTTATTGTCTATTTGCCAGATGCTGCTAGAACAAAAATGGATAAGACAGGACTTGTTGCTCTGCAAGAGCTCACAGACTGAAACCTGAGAAAAAACTCACATTTAAAATTCACGTGAAGGGGGAGAGGGGTTCAGGATGTGGGGGACACCTGCATCCATGGCTGATTCATGTCGATGCGTGGCAAAAACCACCACAATATTGTAAAGTAATTACCTTCCAATTAAAATAAATTAACTCATTTTTTTAAATGAAATAAAATTCAGATGAAGGAAAATTTTAAAATGCTCCTTAGTGTCTCTTTGAGTTGTCCTACTATTTGAATATGAAACCAATTTAATATTGGGTTGGCCAAAAAGTTTATTCAGGCTTTCTAAACAAACTTTTCAGCCAACTCAACATAAACATTTTGATATTATAAAATTCTTTATAGTTATAACATAAAAATATCAGATTTACCTACTCATTTAATAATTAGATACTGAGAGGATGACATGGGTAGAAACACAGGGACCTCGACTACTTGAAGTCAAAAAGTGATACAGAAGAGTTGGACTCTGAAATGTGTAGAAGTTTTAGGAATATTGTGGCTAATATATTTTAGTTATATTTTCTTTTGTATGAACTTCTAATAGTGATGTGCAATTTAAATAAAGACATTTTCTAAATTTTTATAAAATGAAAACAGTTATTGGGGTGCCATAAGGCAGGGTTCTAGAAAGAATCTCTACTAAACCCCAACTCCACAAGAGGCAGTGTGTCCAATGGACAAGAGCACCAGCTATGGAGACTGAGGGAGGCCAGTTCAAACCCCCACATCCCAAACAGAAGAATCTGTTAATACTTCACCTCCCAGAGCTTCCCAGCCTTATCTAAGGGAATTCCCTGGAGGGAGAGCAATTAGGACTCCAAGGCCCACACACCTGGAACTAAAATCCCACAAGATGCTTGTTGCAGCCAAAAGAAAAAAAGGAGATTAAAAAACCTGCTGTGCAGTTTGCTGTAAGATTTAAATGAGATAATGGGGTTATTATTTTAAAAAAGAACTGTCACAGTTACTATCACCAGCATTGCCAATAGTAAGAACACGACCTCTATTGAGGAAAACCTTAGCCTGGCCAAGTGTTGAGCACTTCTGTTCCACAACAGATACACAAAGAAACACCATGATTTAGCTTTGCATTCAAGAATACATTTCTAAATGAAATAACGCCATTTACAGCAACATGAATGGACCTAGAGATTACTATACTAAGTGAAGTTAGAAGTGAAAGTCGCTTAGTTGTGTCTGACTGTTTGTGACCCCATGGACTATACAGTCCATATTCTCTGGGCCAGAATACTGGAGTAGGTAGCCTTTCCCTTTTCTAGGGGATCTTCCCAACCCAGCGATCAACCTCAGGTCTCCCACACTGCAGGGGGATTCTTTACCAGCTGTGCCACAGGGAAGCCACAAGTGAAGTCAGAAAGAGAAAGATAATACCACATAGTATCACTTGTAGTCACTCTAAAGTATGCCACAAATGAACGTATCTCTAAAACATATCTCTGAAATAGACTCAGACAGAGAACAGACTGCGGTTGCCAAGGCAGAGGTGGGGTGGGGGAGGGAAGGATTGGGAGTTTGGGATTAGCAGAGACAAGATATTACACACTGGATGGATCAACAACAAGGTCCTAAGGTACAGCCCAGAGAGCTATATTCAATATCCTGTGAAACACCATAATGGAAAAGCATATAAAAAAGAATGTGTACAACTGAATCACTTGGCTGCACAGCAGAAATTAACACATTATAAATTAACTATATTTTAATGAAATCTTAAAAAAAAAGAATATTTCTGAGGCAATTCAACCCAGTAAACTGATGCTGTTCTGCCATCTTTTTAGGTTTTACCGTGCTGCTTATTTGGATGGAACCGGTCCCACAAGCACTAAAGAGGATGTTTTCTGTATTTGGTGTGGGATCCTTCATCGAGGGAGTCTGCACCATAGTGTTAACATTTTTGGCAACCGACTGTGTACGTTTTTAAATATTGAATTTCTAAAGGCTCATCTTAATCTGAAAGCTTGGCTGTATACAATGCACTTTTAGTCTTCAACATTTATTTTCTACCTCAAACTAAAAAAATAGAGATGGAGGCTTCCCTGGTGGTCCAGTGGTTAAGAATCCGCCTTGCAATGCAGGGGACACCTGTGCGATCCCTGGTCTGGGAAGATCCCACATGCTGCAGAGCAACTAATTCCATGAGCTGCAACCACTGAGCCCGTGCTCTGCAACTACTGAAGCCTGTGTGCCTAGAGCCCGTGTTCTGCAACACGAGAAGCCACCGCAACGAGCAGCTCGGGTACCACAATGAAGAATAGCCCCTACCTGCCACAACTAAAGAAAACCTAAGGGCAGCAATTAGACCCACCACAGCCAAAAAATTTTAAAAATAAACCTTTTGAAAGAATAAAGATGGAGAGACAGACCTCCTAATTAGACACATGTCACAGTTAGAACATTTCACCAGGGAAGTTTAAAAACTCCATGAGAGATTTTTCTTTTTGGAGGGTGAATTCCACTTTACCAGAACTATACATACAAAAAAAGTTAAGACATTAATCAACAGTGGAACTGGGTTGGCACATTAAGCAGCAAGCCTTCCATCTCTTGCTAAATTGGTGCCTTTTAAAAAATCCTTTCAGCAAAAACATTTAAAATATGTGTTGCAATTATAAGACAAGTAATTCCTCACAGTGCTCTTTTCTTCCCCAATACAGGCAAAAACCACTCCTGAACTGTACTACTTGTCTGTGCTGCTCTCAGTGAGCAGCTTGGTTTCTACAGGTAATCACAAACTTCCAGAGTAACCTATCCCTGTCAAAGGTGTGCCAGTCCTTCAAGGGAAGTAAATGCTCAGCTAGAATTGTTATAGGTTGGCCAAAAAGTTTGCTCAGGTTTTCCCACAAGTGGAAACTTATGGTCAACCCGCTACGTTACAAGGGGAAGCCCTAGTTCCTCTTAAAGCAGGTGCTCCAAGAAGCACATAAAAGTGGAGAGCGATTTCCCTGGCGGTCCAGTGGTTAAGACTCCGTGCTTCCATTGCAGGGAGCACAGGTTCAATTCCTGGTCAAGGACTAAGATCCTGCAGGCAGCATGGCCGAAAAAAAAGGAGAGGCTTAGAATGGGATATAAAAAGCCATACTTCCCTGGGATGTCCCTGGTGGTCCGGTGGTTAAGACTCCATGCTCCCACTGCAGTGGGCACAGGTTCAATTCCTGGTCAAGGACTAAGATTCCGAAGGCAGAATGGCCCAAAAAAATGGAGAGGGTTAGAATGGAATATAAAAGCAATCCTTCTCTGGCAGTCCAGCGGTTAACCCTTTGCCTTCCAAAGCAGGGGCTGTGGGTTTGATCCCTGGTCAGGAAGCTAATATTCCATATGCCTTGGGGTCAAAAACCAAAACATAAAATGGAAGCAATATTGTAACAAATTCAATAAAGACCTTAAAAATGGTCTACATTAGAAAAAATAAAAAGTCATCCTTCTCACATTATTTCTGCGTCATTTAATTAGATCCCATTTTTTATCCTACAGTGCTTTTCTCAAGCCTGGGACTGACTTGGCTGGCCAGTGTGATCCGTCCAAGGCCAGACACTAAACCAACAGTCTGAAGCTAGCATTTGAGCCCTGCTGGTCCCCTGCCTTAGATAGGTATCTTTAGCAGGCTGAATCTTTTCCAGGAGCCTTGTCACCTAACAGCTGCAAGCAAGCACATATGACCATCTTCACCCTGCTACTCCTAGATGAAGTGGTCAGTAGAACATCAGAGCCATGACAACAGGAAGCACATCAAGACCAGTCATTAGCAAGAAAGCTGTCAGGTGACAGTTTTATGAGCACTGATGATGGATAAAGATGAACAGTTCAACCAAAATCACTGGGATGACATCACAACCAAATTCAGCCTCAGTAAGGATCACCTATTAGATATTCTTAAGAACATCACTTGGACTTCCTGAACCTCCTTTATTCTGTTTCAGAAAGCTAGTAGCGTCTACTGGATGACTGTGATAAGAATAAGTACAGAGAAGGAAAAATAAAAATAAAAATCTTAGTAATGAACAAGGGGTCTAATTTCAAAAGAACACAGTGATCCAGACTGTATATTTGAATAAGGTTAATCTATGGCTTCTTTAAAGGTGCAGTGGGAACTTTTAGAGTAAAAATCATCATGAACTCCTCCACCGGGGTGACACCAATTTCTTGCATCATGACAGTAAACTGCTCTCTAGAGAAAACCGCCAACTGACCTGCCATGCTACCCTGTATTCTGGCTTGTTCTGTATGTATTCATAGATTCTAAGGGGTTTTAAGAAGGAGCTAGCCACTCATAGATGCTCTAAAGTCTTTGGGATGGGGAGAAAATGCTGTTTCTTGAGGAAAAAGGAGAGTATTTCTTGGCAGAAGAAATCAGTTCATTTAAAAATATATTTATTTATGTATTTATTTATTTGGCTGCACCAGGTCTTAGCTGTGGGATTTTTTTCTTTAATTGCAGCATTTGAGATCTTTAGTTGAGGCGTGTAGGATCTAAGTTCTTGTTCCTTCTGGGACTTCACTGGGAGTGTGGAATCTTAGCCACCGGACTGCCCGGGAAGTCCCAGAAGGAACAAGTTTAATACATACATCTCCAAGCACATTGATGACAGACACAGACCTTCACAAATGGGAATGACTGCTTTCCATCTGCTTCTCTGTTCAGGTGGTACCTGCTGCAGGAGGTACCACCTCAACACACTATCCATTCTCCACACCAACACTTACTGAGCACCTTCCACGTTCCAAACATTGCACTAAAACTTAGGAATTAGAAACTCGAGTAACTCGTATGTTGACAGTGAAATCCCCTTAAGTAGTTCTCTTACTATGATTAACAGAAACTATTTAAAAATAACATGGGCTTCCCTGGTGACTCAGATGGTAAAGAATCTGCCTGCAATAAGGAGACCCAGGTTCAGTCCCTGGGTCAGGAAGATCCCCTGGAGGAGGGAATGGCTACTTACACCAGTATTCTTGCCTGGGAAATCCCATAGACAGAGGAGCCTGGCGGGATACAGTCCATGGGATCCCAAAGAGTCGGACACGACTGAGCAACTAACACTTTCACTTTTAACAGCCTTTTTACATTCTTTAGATCTTATTAACATGTCAAATAAATGTCAAATGTCAATTTACCTCAAGATTTTTATCAGAAGTTTCTCTTTTTTTTTCTGAACTATCTTGCCCCCGGGCTTCCCTGATAGCTCAGTTGGTAAAGAATCCACCTGCAATGTGGGAGACCTGGGTTCTATCCCTAGGTTAGGAAGATCCCCTGGGGAAGGGAACCCACTCCCAGTCCATGGGGTCGCAAAGAGTTGGACACAACTGAGCGACTTTCACTTTCACTTTTCCGACCCCCAAATCTGATCTACTTGAAGATCTGAGCTGATGACAACTCCAGCCCTTCCAGTTGCTAAAGTCAAGTACCTCAAATCATCCTAAATCTCCTCATACCCCATTAGGAAATCTCAAGGGCTCCATCGTTAAAGCACATTCAGAATCCAGCCATTTTTCTCTAGCTGAAAAAATTTAACTGACTCTTTCTAAGTACGAGAGGCTGCTCCTTAAGACCAAGGCTGCTTAATACTTTTGTGTCTTAAAATTATGCAACATTCTGAACATAACTCCAGAAAATGAAATTCTATTTCTTAATTGATAAGCATTAAAGTAGCACTTTAATCCACAACCTACAAAACTGAATCTTCACTTGCTTTTCTCTTTAGTTCCTTTTAGTATTATTATTATTATATTTTAAAATCTATCTACATGAACAGTGAAAGTGTTACTCGCTCAGTTGTGTCCGACTCTTTGCGACCCCATGGACTATAGCCTGTCAGGCTTCTCTGTTGGTGGAATTCTCCAGGCAAGAATACTGGGGTGGGTTGCTTTTCCATTCTCCAGGGGACGGATCTTCCTGACCCAGGGCTTGAACCTACATCTCCTGCATTGCAGGCAGATTCTTTAGGGCTTCCCTGACAGCTCAGACAGTAAAAGAATCTACATGTATATACATTTTTTAATTGGAGTATAATGGCTTTACAATGTTGTGTTAGTTTCTGCTGTACAACAAAGTGAATCAGCTACACGTATACATATTCTGCTTCCTCTTGAGCCTCCCTCCCACCTCCAGCAACCCACCCTTCTAGGTTGCCACAGAGACCTCGGCTAAGCTCCCTGTGCTCTACAGCTGCTTTTTGCGGGGCTCTATTTTACACATGGCGGTGTATATAGGTCAGCACGATTCCTACAACTCATCCCACCCGCCCCTTCCTCACCCCACATCCAATGTCTGCTCTCTGTGTCTGCATCTCTATTCCGGCCCTCTAAATAGGTTCATCTATACCATTTTTCTAGATTACGTATCTATGCATTAATATATGATATTTGTTTTTCTCTTTTTGACTTACTTCATTCTGTATGACAGACTCCAAGTCCATCCACAGCTCTACAAAAGACCGAATTCATTCCTTTTTGAATTTTCATTTGCTTTTATGGTTTTATCATTTCCTCCGAAACCAAATCTCGTTTTACCAGACTTAAATTCATTAAACAACATTTATTTGATGTCACTCATATCTTATGAAATATAAATTATGCTCTTTCTGATACAGGTGAAAATTACACAGTTTTAAAACCGCCTTTTTTTTTAGCCCCCCTCATACTTTGAACAGCCACTAGCAGCAGTACTCTCTCACAGACTGGCACTTTCTGATATTAACCATATTTGTTTGGAGTGGAAAACTTCTGAGCAACATTGTGGGGGGATGTTTTATTTTAGTAGTTCTTCATCTGGGACCTGGGCTTCTCAGGTGGCACACTGGTAAAGAATCCATCTGCCAATGTAGGGGACGCAGAAGACACTGATTCGATCCCTGGGTCAGGAAGATCCCCTATTTGAGGAAATGGGGAGTATTCTTGTCTGGAGAATGCCATGGACAGAGGAGCCTGGTGGGCCACAGACCATGGGGTCACAGAGTCAGACATTTACATCACACATGTGGGACCTGGGATCCAGGGATATGATGTCTCTGAAGCAAAATGTTGGGTATGTGCACCGAGAAGCAACTTTCTGGGAGAATGTTAGAGGAAGTTTCAGAAAATAAAACATTAAGCATCACACTCATTAAATTTACTATTAAAAAAAATTTTTTGATGTCTGATACCTACTACACTCCATTTAAAATTTAAAGAAATTGAAATTTAAAGTTAGTCTTTCCACTACTTTTTTCACAGCTGTTAAACCCTGACAGTGAAAACTTTCTAAATACTAATTGAATTGAATGGAACACTGAATTTCTAAATGCTCAGCTAATCTGAAACCTTGGCTATATTTAATATACCATTAGTCTTTATATTCTACTTACTGTAAAAATAAAGATATGTAAAAATGGGATTCCTAATTACATATGTCATAGTTAAAACATTTCATGGGGGGAAACGTCAAAAAATTCCATGAAGAATTCTCTTTCTTTTTCTACTTTCCTATAATTTTTAAAAGTTAATATGGAACTACTGGGGACTTTCCTGGTTGTCCAGTGGTTAAGAATCCACTTGCCAAAGCAGGGGACACGGGTTTGATCTCTGCTCTGGGAAGATTCCACATTCCTCAAGGCAGCTGTGTACCACAGCTACTGAAGTCAATTGCCCAAAAACCCATGCTCTGCAGCAAAAGAAGTCACTGCAATGAGAAGCCTGCACATTACAATGAAGAGTAGCCCGTGCTAGCCACACTAGCTACACATGCAGCAATGCAGACCCAGTGCAGACAAATATATCTATATATTTATCTCCAATTATGGTTATGTAATGATGGTGATAAATATATCAGTAACATCCATTGAATTCTTCCTGTGTACCAAGCAAGGTACTAAGCAGAGACATCACTTTGATGGCAAAGGTCCATATAGTCAAAGCTGTGATTTTTTCAGTAGTCCTGTATGGATGTAAGCGTTGGACCATAAAGAAGTCTGAGCACCGTAGAAATGACACTTTCAAACTGGTGTTGGAGAAGATTCTTGAGAGTCCCTTGGACAACAAGGAGATCAAATCAGTCAATCCTAAAGGAAATCAACCCTGAATATTCACTGGAAGGACTGATGCTGAAGCTGAAGCACCAATACTTTGGCCTCCTGATGTGAAGAGCTGATTCATTGGAAAATACCCTGATGCTGGGAAATATTGAGGGCAAGAGGAGAAGGGGGCAACAGAGGATGAGATGGTTGGATGGCATCACTGCCTCTATGGACATGAGTCTGAACAAACTCAGGGAGATAGGGATGAACAGAGAAGCTGCAGTTCAAGCGATCGCAATGAGTCAGACTGAGTTAGTGACTAAATAACAACAACAATGATGTGATACTTATAACATTACAATGAAGTAGGTACTATTATTATCCCCTCCTTTTTTTGGCGGGGGAAGGCATGTGGGATCTTAGTTCCCTGACCAGGGATCAAACACATGCCCCCTGCAGTACAAGTGTAGTCTTAACCACTGGACCACCAAGAAAGTCCCCTGTCATCTCTTTTTTAGCAGATGAGGAAACTGAAGCTGAAAGAGGCTGATCAACTTGCTCAAGATCTCAGTTTGTGTAACAACCTTGACTCTGAAAGTTCATGCTCTTAACCACTACACAGACTTACAATGGTACATTATCTACTGGCAGACATTTAAAAGAGGCCCATGTGTTCAGAGTGCCTTTGGCTCATGATACTTCTTGTTAGCCACTTAAGTTTCATCTGACCCTGCATTTTCCTTACCTAGCTGGAGAGCTCTCTGGACTCTCATCCCAAGTCCAAGTTGAAGTGTCCTAAACTCCTCCAGCTGCCAGATAGTATTTATCTGGTTTTCCAGTTATGACTCCCAGTTCTGAGGTTACATTCCCCAATGCTCTCTCCTGTGATGACCTATTTAACGTTCATTCCTTTTTCCAATTTCTTCTCCTCTCTTCCCAACCTCCCTCCAGGCTTGGATTCTATTTTTGTTTGAGAAGTGGATCCTAAACCAATTTATCTTGCCTATGCACTAGAAATACTTTTTCATTACCCACTAACTCTAAACAAGAACCCAAAGTACGTAAGAAAACTCTCAACACAGAGCCTCTGAATCAGATTAAGTCACCATGAAAGAGCAGGCAAATATTAATACAATGCACATATGGAGAGGCCTTTCCTTCACTGCTTCTAAAATTACACACACTAAAACCAACACAAATGCCTAAATAGAACATCTTATTATCATCATCAAAATTAGGGTACAAACACAGGGAGATGTTTATTCAGCAACATCGTCAAAAGACAAAAGGCGTATATTTCCCAATTTTGTTTTCTGTGGCACTGACCCTAATTATTTGCCACTGGGAGATCCATATTATTCCCAAACGTTGACACTTCCACCCATATTCACATATCAAAAATTAGAGCTAATTTTATGAATATAACACTTACTTACTTTTACAACGGAAGTTCTGTGAATCCAAAGCGTTTTGCAAAGTAGGCTATTGGAACCATTCCAACTTGTGTGTCAACAGTCTTTCCTAAGTTGAACTTGGAACAGTGGTTTCACATACAAACTGTAACCCTGAAAAGACAACTTACTGTGATAAGCAAGAAATTCTATGATCGGACAGATAATTCATTTTGGTGGAGTTCTATGGTAATCTTAAAAGTTTATCCTGAGTGATAGAAACAATTATTTTTAAAGACAAAACCGGAGAAACAATTTCACCTCGCTTCCACCAAGCCCAAGAAGCTTCTAGGAAAGAATTTTGTTTTTTTTTCAGAGTTAAGTCACCTGTTCCAAAGGCCAAAGGGCAATTTACCGAGGGTTTTGGTTCCACGGAGAGAAGCTGAAAAAATGAAGGGGCAAGACTCCTTGTCCCAAAGTTGAATGTGATCTCGCTTCAGGGACAGTTGTATTTGACCCTCAAAGAGCCTAACATCTTGGACTCGTCTACGCTGGCGGCTTTAAAAAGGAATCCTGGGCTGCCTCGGCCAGAGACAGATTCTCAACGGCTCGGTGTGGGGACTTACCACGGCTTCACCACGGCCTCACCACGTTTTCAGGGCAGAGCGGCCCGAATCCTCCAGGAGACGCTCCGCAGCCCGAACGCCAATGAGGGTAACACCCGCGGCCGCACCCGCATTGGCTCCGGGAAACCGGAAGTGCGTGCGTCTGAGTGAAGTGCTTCTCCAGCAAGCTTCCGCCGAGCTCAGGTAGGCGGGGCCCCTGGCTCCTAACTCTGGAACCTTCGGGTAGGCGGAGGTGGAGAGGGGACCTCGAGGGCCTTGAGGAGGTAGTTTGATTTCTGGTCTGGGACGAGCGGAAGAGTTTTGGGGACAGCGGATTCCCGGCGACTTCTGGTGGCAGCCGGGCCTAGTCGAGCCCGCCGCCGCAGGGCCCAAATGTGGGAGCTTCAAGTTCCCCGGTGGGAAGTGGGATTTGGGGCTGTGACCGGAGCTGCTCCCTTACCGCGTCCGAATGCTTGAGGTCCGCTGCTCTTTTCCAGGCAGGAAAACTTGTGCGCTCCAGCTTTACTGTTTCCGTGCTTCTGGGTTGGACAGCTTCCCTCAAGGCAGGTCCGGGTGCGGGGTTCTCCTTTGTCACCCCTCTTGACTTCAGAAAAACCTGAGAACGACTGCCGGAGACACAGTCGAGAGAAAATGGGTTTCTCCCCCCTCCTCCAACCCCCTACCGCCCATTTGAAGTTTTCCTCGAAAGAGAGGTTGTGTTATATTCTCTGGCTGCCTAAGTGGAATTTTCGGGACTGCTTTAGGCCACGTTTATATATAGTAAATAAAACCACTCGTTAATCGTTTCCTTTTTCCCAGACAACTCCACCCCTAGGTGGTTTGAACTTTGAGCCTGTTTAGTCCTGATGAGAAGTTTCGCTTTCCTCAAGTTTAAGACACTTGGAACTTCAAGAATTGGAGGTTTATGCCAATTGAGACCGGTCAGCACTGAGCAGAGTTAAGAGTACTAAGAGACAGGTGAGCGTGAATGAGTAACTTCGTCTCCAGATTAATTTTTGAGAGTATTTTGCAGTTTTGGTAAAAGGTGCACCACCTTTATTGAATACTAGGTGGTGCCCGCGAGTTAATCTTTCTGAGCTAAATCTCAAATAATGTAGCATCAGGGTAGGGTTTTTAAAGAGTTTCTATCTTCCCTGAAATTGTTTTAAAATACCCTTACCTGGAGAAGGATGGCAGTCCACTCCAGTACTATTGCCTGGAAAATCCCATGGACAAAGGAGCCTGGCAGGCTACAGTCCATGGGGTCTCAAAGAGTCGGACACGACTGAGCGACTTCACTTTCCTTTCACTTACCTCCTTAAAATACGTTGTGCCTTTATACAGTTCATTCAGTTATTGACTATCTAGTTTGTATTAAGTGCTGAAGACTCTAAGATAAAGGATTCAGACTCAATTTTCTGCTTGCAGTTTACAGTCTGGAGAGGAATACAGACAAACCACAAGCTATAATGAAATCACATATAATTCGTCAGATATAGTGCTTAATAGAGACTAAGATGTAGAATGCAGTGGATAAAGCAGTCAGTTCTCATTATTCGTTTACTTTTATTCGTTTGTTTATCCAGTACTTTCTGTCTGCCCAGCATTGTGCTAGGTGGTGGTGTGTAAAGAAAATGTAAAACCCCTATTCTCAAATAAGTCACAATCTAGTGACTGGGAGGGAACCAAGGAAGGCAGTATGGAAAAGGTGAAATTTGACCTTGAAGAATGAATGATTTGGCCTTGATAAGTAGAAAAAAAAAATACAGGCTCAAAAGAGAAAGATGAAAGTGCATGATATGCTTTGAAACAGCAAGTAGTCCAGTATGGTTAGACTGTAGGAAATTAAGCCTGAAAAGACACTTTATCTTACATTAGGTTTCCCTTGACTTACACTGAAAAATTCAACAGATTTAAAATAAAATTTCAATGTGTATTTCCAGGAGAAATTATACATGAAACATAGTTACAGTAAATTACTTTCTGGCTAACCTATTATACATGAACTAAGCTATAATAAATTACACTTCTGGCTATAATGTAGTTCATTTATGTTTACATATTCATGATTGTAGATGATTTCAGCCAATTTTTTAAAATACAGTAAAAAAATATAACAGATGCAGTAGTAAGTCTAGCTTTTCACTGACTGCATCCTGTTTTGAATATCATATAAGGAATCTCCATTAAAGTTCCACATGTGGAATCACTTGGAAATGGTTAAGTGTAGGAAAATTTTAAGTGCTTTCAAAAGTTACCCTGAAAGAAAGAAAGTGAAAGTTGCTCAGTCTTGTCCAACTCTTTTCGACCCCATGGACTGTACAGTCCATGGAATTCTCCTGGCCAGAATACTGGAGTGGGTAGCTGTTCCCTTCTCCAGTGGATCTTCCCAAGGATTGATTCTTTACCAGCTGAGCCACCAGGCAAACCAAAAATTTACCCTAGGATTTAAGTTTTGATGAATATACCTAATATTAATGTTTCCTAAAAGGAATGTGAGTGTAATTTCTGTAAATGGAAAAACTCAAACACTATAAATGTTAAGGTAAATGCATACAATATCAATACACCAAATCAGGAGCTTTTCTATACCTTAGCAATAATCAGAAATTGTAATAACAGGGACTTCCTTGGTGGTCCAGTGGCTAAGACTGCACTCACAATGCAGAGGCCCTGAATTCAATCCCTGGTTAGGGAACTAGATCTCACAGGCTGCAACTAAGATCTCACATGCTGCAACAAAGACCTGGCACAGCCAAATAAATAAATATTAAAAAAAAATAGAGACACTGTAATAACAAAACCACTATTTCCAATATTAACAAAAAATACAAAATATCTAAGAACAGCCAGTGTTCAAAGCCTTTGTGAGTAATGCTTTTTTTTTTTTTTAACTAAAGACCATGAAAGAAAGCCTAGGTAATTGGAGAGATATATTGCTTAATTGAAAGATTCAAATTTCAAGGATTCAGGTTTTATCCATATTAATTTTAATGTAACTCTTGTCAAAATTTCAGTTGAATTTTGGGAACTAGTTGTCAAACTGATCCTTAAATTTATTTATAAGAGAAAATGTACAAGAATAGCCAAGAATTTGGAGGAAAAAACCCACAATAATAAAAGTAACTCCTTATCAGTCATCTCTATACACAAACTTTAAAGCTGTAATAAATAGCAAAGTAATGCCTTAAAACCAGAATATTGTCAACGAAACAGAGTCTGTTTCTATTGAATCTCAAAGGTAGCATAAATAAATACCAGTAGAACAGTTTTGGGTCAGTTAGTTATCCATTTGAAAGAAAATTAAAGATCCCTATTTCACAGCACTAACAACAACAAAAAAAAACTGTGGGTGCTTAAAGGGCTCAATGTAAAAAAATATCTATAAAAGTCTTAGAATACAAAATAGTATATATTTTGGAATTCCTGGTGGCCCAGTGCTTAGGACTCAGTGCTTTCACTGCCAGGGCTCAGGTTCAGTCCCTGGTTGGAGAACTAAGATCTTGCAAATTCTGTGGCACAGACCCCTCTGCCCCTCCCCCCCAAACCAAAATAGTATATATTTGAAAATCTTGTAGGGTTAGGGCCTGCTTTCATGGGACACAAAACTAAGAAGACATAGAGAAGATAGGTGTGGCCATTAAAAATAATAATTTACCATAACAAAAAATACCATAAGTAAAATTTTAAATTAGGAGATAAGAGGTAATATTTGCAACATAAAAACAAAAGACTTTATATCCATATTATATGAATCAGTAAGAGAAAGATAATCCCATAGAAAAAGGGGCACATTTCCAGAGAATAAATTCATATCAAAAGTTGTTCATGCCTACAGGTCATTAGGTAAATGTACACAAAGGTCAACAAGATAACACTAGGAGAATTCTGAGTCCTGGAGTGTACTTACTAAGAATGAAAAAGGATGTTAAAATGAATCTTGTGGAGCAGAGGCACACCTGATCTGTTTCCTTATGAAGCTGTATTTTCATTTATCAAATTTGTTTAGTAAGATAGATCAATAGTTAAAACTTCTGATTAATTTGTCAAGTCAATTAAGACTGCCAGGCATTTTTGTGGGGGTGTTTATACGAATTTAAACTTTTCTGTTTCTTTGCACAGCTATCTTCCCCACACCTGTAGCTCAGAAAGAGTATAATCTAGTTTAAATTACACTGCTATATTGAATCATTTCAAATAACCAGTACTGCATGTGGGTTTATTGTTCTCCTTAGAGATTAAAATGGCTTCCAGAGGAAAGACAGAGACAAGCAAACTAAAGCAGAATTTAGAAGAACAGTTGGATAGACTAATGCAGCAATTACAAGATCTGGAGGAATGCAGGTAAGAGTATAATTGTATACTGCTATGCTGTAAAATGGCGTTTTTTTCTACAGTTAGATTATAAGCTCTACGTGTGCAGTCCTGTGTGTGATTCTGGTTTCCCCTGTAATGTTCTTCACAGTGCTTTGTCTGCTGGACAACTAAACTCAGTATAGGTTTTAGAGTTAAAGAGCAAGTCTTTAGCTTAATTACAAAGTGAGTGTGAACTTGGGCAAAATGCTTAACCACCTTGAGTTTCCATTTCCCCAGGTGTGAAATGGAAATAATAACACCCATCTTGTCTTCAGTATTTAAAGTAGCCCTGCCTTGTATCAAACTGAAAAAGTATTACTTGAACTTTCTGGTGTGTGCTTTCACCATTAACTGCTCAAAGGTCTAAGATTGCTCATTGCCTTTTTAACAACCTTGAAGATTGTTGTAAACATTACAGATGAAGAGACTGACTTAATGCTTGGCCCAAAGCAAATGTTTATTAAATGGCTTGTTTGGAGTCCCCAGATGGCAAGTGCTGCATTGTTGTTGTATTTCAAAGTACATAAAATTTTATCCACCATTAATGTTTTGATGGCTCTGAAGGGGTGGGTGGGCTACAGAACAGTTGTGCTGGTGGTGGTGATAGTGGATGAGTTTCCTTACCCAGAAAAATCTTCAGCTAGCCTTTTCCCTGATAGGGAATCACAGAGTAGGTAACGAAACTCCCTCAGCACCTGTATGGAAATGACGTTCTCTGGCTCTCCGACAGTAGGAGATCAAACCAGTCAATCCTAAAGAAAATCAACCCTGAATATTTACTGGAAGGGCTGATGCTGTGTAGCTGAAGCTCTAATACTTTGGTCACCTGATGGGAAGAGCCGACTCATTGGAAGAGACCCTGATGTTGAGAAAGATTAAGAGTGGGAGAAGAAGGGGGAAGCAGAGGGTGAGATGATTGGATGGTATCACCAACTCAGTAGATACGAATTTGAGCAAACTCTGGGAGATGGTGAAGGACAGGGAAGCCTGGCATGCTGCAGTCCATGGGGTTGCAAAGAGTTGGGACATGAGTTAGCGACTGAATAATGATGATGATGATAATTATGACTATTTATTAAATACCTATTTTATACCAAGAACTTTTCATATTTCATTTAATGCAAGGAAGGTACTATCATCTGCAGCTTATAAATAAACTGAGTCTTGGCTAGTTAAATATCTTATATTTAACTAAGGTTATACCTAAGGTTATACCATTGATTCAGAGACTGTCTAAAAGGAAGTTATGTAGTTTGTTAAGCATGCCTCACTTTGGTAAAAAAAAAAAAAACAAGGTTATCAATGTTGCAGGATAATGCCTACAGTAGTATCTGAACACATCCATCCATTAGATGTATTTTTGATATATTTCCTTTCAGCCTTTTTTCCACCAACGTATTTTTTGTATATATATGTATTTGAAACCTTGGTGTATAAATACTGATTTTTTTTTTGTCTTCTCTTGAAACTCTATATTTTTTGGTATTATGTCCATTATACTTCAGAGAGGAACTTGATACAGATGAATATGAAGAAACCAAAAAGGAAACTCTGGAGCAACTAAGTGAATTTAATGATTCACTGAAGAAAATTATGTCTGGAAATATGACTTTGGTCGATGAACTAAGTGGAATGCAACTGGTAAGCATAATTTATTTACATTGATGACACAATTTGTTGTGGTTTTTTTTCTCAGTAAATATATTTAAAATATTAATAGAAAATATACCCTGTTGAGGGCTTAACTTCTGGAGGAATGTCTGCTAAGTCACTTCAGTCGTGTCCGACTCTGTGCGACCCCAGAGACGGCAGCCCACCAGGCTCCCCCGTCCCTGGGATTCTCCAGGCAAGAACATTGGAGTGGGTTGCCATTTCCTTCTCCAATGCATAAAAGTGAAAAGTGAAAGTGAAGTCGCTCAGTCGTATCCGACTCTTCGAGACCCCATGGACTGCAGCCTACCAGGCTCCTCCGTCCATGGGATTCTCCAGGCAAGAGTGCTACTGATGGATAAAACAGCATTTGCTTCCAGATCTTCATCTAGTTGTTTGTTTTACTCCAGTGACTTGCATGGAAATAGCAAATGGAAATTAAAGTTGTAACAGTATTTGATGAACAAAGACGACCTATTAAAAATTGAAGACCCATCAATCAAATATTGTAATATTTGATTTGTTGAACTGTTTTTTTTTTTAAACCTTCTTGTATTTCTAGGCTATTCAGGCAGCTATCAGCCAGGCCTTTAAAACCCCAGAGGTCATCAGATTATTTGCAAAGAAACAACCAGGTCAGCTTCGGACAAGGTTAGCAGAGGTAAAGTTTCTTTCAGTTGATCTAATCACTTTGTGTATTTCTTTTCTCAGCCCAAGAATTTGCTCAGTGTGATGTTCTGAAGTTTAAAACTTGGTCAGTTGAAAATGTACAACAGCAAGAGTGAACCCTAATGTAAAGTATAGACTGTGGGTGATTATGATGTGTCAGTGTTTGTTCATCAGTTGGAACAAATATACACTCTGATAGGGGATGTTTATAACGGGGCTAGTGTGCATGAGTGGGGGAGGCAAGGGATGTATGAGGAATCTCTGTACCTTTTGCTCAATTAACTGTGAACCTAAAACTGCTCTAAAAAGTAGTCTTATTTTAAAAAATTGGTCAGTTGATTTTAGAGCTACAACCCACAGTTTCCTGACAAAATTAATCCTTTATTGATAACAAATACAGAGGTTTAAATAGCATATGGCAGTTGAAATTGCTACTGACTGCCTCTACCAAGACGCCACATTTAAAGTTTTACTATTTAGTTCTGGAGCTCTGAATTGAAATCCCATCTAGCATTCATTAGCAGCACCAGTGCTTATGGGTGTGTGGCCTTCCCTATCTAAGAATTTCAAACATCCTTGTAAACCTGATACTTGAAGAAGTCTGTTTATAGACATGAATGTAATTAAGATGTTAATAAGTTATATGCAGCCATTGGTAATTTAATAGCCTAGTGATTAAGAGCATGGATTTGGGACAGATCAGCTCAATTTGTACCCCTGCTCTACTATGGACATATGTGATGTTGGCGGAGTTCTCTTCTTCGGTCTCTTGCTGTTTCCCCATTTGTAAAAAGGCAGTAATGATACGTCTTCTGGTTCTTATGCGGTTTAAATGGAGTAATATGTGTATGTGCACTATTACTAATGCAGTGTCTATGTACATAGTACCAAGGCATAGTACATGCTCTCCATGTTTCTGGTGGTAGAGGTGATATTTAATCAAAGGTCAGGGGATCTGTAACCGGTTGTCTCTTTCAGGCCTGTAGACCATGCTTCAGTGTAATGAAATGGAGTTCTTAGAGGTAGCTCCTCTTTAAAGGAAGCTGTTGACCTACTAATTCCTTAGTAGAGTTTGTAACTAAGACCATGGTGATGATTAGTACCAAGAAATATTAGAACTGTGTGAGAACATTCCTATCATGTTTACCTTGAATTGTTTTTATAGTCTTTTTATAATATTAATCAGTAAAGGATCTTTTCTTAAAGAAGTAGATCTAAAAAGCTTGATTTTATGCAAAGAATGTTTTTAACTTAAATACCATATGCTTCACATTCATCTGTTATAGATGGATAGAGATCTCATGGTAGGAAAGCTGGAAAGAGACCTGTATACTCAACAGAAAGTGGAGATACTTACAGCTCTCAGGAAACTTGGAGAGAAGGTATCTGTATTTAATTCAATATATTAGGTATAAGGAAAGTGTGGGAAGTGTTTGGTATAGAATCCTTGCCCCTACTGGTTTCTTGGCTTGCGGGATCTTAGTTCCTGGAGCTAGAACCTGTGCCCCCTGCAGTGGAAGCGTGGAGTCTTTAACCACTGGACCGCCAGGGAAGTCTCTAGTATATAGCTTCTTGATCTGTAATTTAGTTTGTGGTCCTATGACATTCTTAACAGTGGTTCCTAGAACCACTTGTTAACATCTGAACTCAGTCCTTTGGGCTTTGTTTTGTTTGTTTAGCTGACTGCAGATGATGAGAACTTCTTGTCAGCAAATGCAGGTGCTATTCTCAGCCAATTTGAGAAAGTCTCTACAGATCTTGGTGAGTACTCTTGTATTTCTGAAAGCTGGACGTGAATTATTGCTTCAGATTGACAGATGGTGTGGGTGAGATAAAATGATGGTCTTTTCTTGAGTTAGCAATGAAACCAGAATTATTTTCTCTATAAACCTCTTTTAATGGGTTTATTTCCCAATACTTTTTAATTAAAAATAATCAAGTTAGTATAGCCTAATGTTTTAAAAACATTTGTAAGCTAAATGTAAATATAAAAGTAAATTAAGATTTTACATGTTCTGTTTCATACCTGAATTAAAGTGTCTGTAACCAATAAATTGCCTGTGTAGCTGAGTTGTTTGTGCAAGGGAAGGAAATGGGATGGCAGTGGGAAGGTTTAGGGATAATGCACCAATAATAGAAGCTCATTTTATTTCCTATTTTAGTATCAATGTGATAGGTTTTCCTTTCTTTACCTGAACTGTAAATGCATTTGAAATGACATCTTTGTTTATTATGTGTCTTTCTCCTTAGGCTCTGGAGACAAAGTTCTTGCTCTGGCAAGTTTTGAGGTTGAAAAAACGAAAAAATGATATGGTGTGAACGCTTGGGAGATTGATGACATTCTTATTGTAAACGGTATTTTTCTTCTGGGGAGTTTGAGTTATGGCAGAGAAGTCAAGAGATTCATGAAATGTATTCATAACCTAAGAAAAAGTGACAGAAAAACGTACTCACTGCTTTTGTTTATGCCCTTCGTCATTGTGCTTTGTGTAGGGATACACACTTCAGTCATTCTGGCCTTGTTGGGATGGAAGGCCTCATGAACCTTGTTCATTATAGTTTGTCTGTTTAAGAGAAAACAGTGTCTCTGCCTGTTTTTATTAACCCTCCCTGTTCTTAAGTGCTGATAGTAAATGAAAAGATGTGAAGTGACAGTTCTTTTCTGCTCATAATTTATCCCCATTTGTTGGAGTAAATAATGTAGCAACATCAATAGACCTCATATATGTTCATAGCATTTTAGAGTTCTGTGTGATCTTAGAAATCATTTTCATGTTACATACAAGGAAAATGAGGCTCAGAAAGAGCAAGTGACTAGTTTGTAGTCTTATTAGAGACAGAGCTGGGGATAAGACTTGGGTGTCCTGTCAGTGTAATGTCCATTGAGTTTTATTTATTTTGTGCTACTTTTAAAAAATAATTAAGACTTATTTGTACAAGTCTGTGTTTATGAAAATTCAGTGTCCCAATAAGTTGTCACTGAGGGACTATTCTCCAGCCTGTAAGCTCTCAGTATGAATGGTGCCCATTGTGTCTCTGAGTTTTGAGCTTGGAACAATGGGAGCCCTGTTGCGAGTCTCCTGAGGTGACTTAACCTCCTGTGTTGTTTCACCAGGGAAGCAATTGGAAGTGGCAGCTCGAGGCCCTCCCTGTGTGTGACCTCACCACCCAGAGGGTGGTGACCGTAAACTACTATTTACTCTTCAGTTTTTGGAGAAACACAAAATAAGTTCCAAGGAGTAGCCAGTTTCTCTCCTGAGTGTTTAGTCTCTCTGCACACTCAAATATGTAGATTTTCACATATGTATGTACGTCAGCTTGTTTCCCAGGCTCTGGCCACTTTATATTCTTACATGTTTTTCTCAGTATTCTTTTTCTTTTAAAAATGAAAAACATTCTTAAAATGTTTAAAGCTTCTTATATACTGTAAAATCTAGGTGCTCTGCCAACTGGACAAATTAGGGGAACTCAGCTATATTAATGCCTTATATGGAACTTGTAATGGGTAATTTTTTATGTATTGGTTTATGATGATCCACAACTCATTAAATTGTGACAAACTAAGGAAAAGCAGATTACCTGCTATTTGTTTAGGGCTTTGCGGTCAGTCATCATTATTTCATTATTCTGTGTGTTCTTTTTAACCGAAGTGAAATTCACATGACATAAAATTCACCATTTTAAAGCGTACAATTGAGTACACTCACAGTGCTGTGTGGTGATCACCATTATCTAGTCTAGAACATTTTCATCACCCCCAAGGGAGCCCCATCCTTACTAAGCAGTCACTCACTCCTCCAGCAATCACTCATCCACTTCCTATCTCTGTGAATTTACCTATTCTGGACATTTGGTATAAATGGTATTATATAGTATGGGACCGTTTGTGTCTGGCCTCTTTCACTGAGCATACTATTTTTGAGGTTAATCCACATTGTCACATGTATCAGTGCTTCACTCATTTTTAATGGCTGAAAATACTTGCTTGTGTGGGTACCATATTGTGTTTATCCATTTATCTCTTGATGGACATTGTGTTTTTTTCTCCACTTTTTGGCTGTTGTGAATAGTGCTGCTGCTAGCTCAGTTGGTAAAGAATTTGCCTGCAGTGCAGGAGACCTGGGTTCGATTCCTAGGTCGGGAAAATCCCCTGGAGAAGGAAATGGCAGCCCACTCCAATATCCTTCCCTGGAGAATCCCATGGACAGAGGAGCCTGGCAGGTTACAGTCTGTGAGGTGGCAAGAGTTGGACACGACTTAGCAACTAAACTACCACTACAATGAACGTTAATGCATAAGTATTTGTTTAAATACCTACTTTCACTTCTTTTGGGTATGTACCTAGGAACAGAATTGCTCTTTTGGGTGTTTGGGGTTTTTTTTTTAATTCATAGCAATATTTTCCCTTCCCTTTCAGTAGTAGTAGGACAAGGAAAATTGGAAGTATTTTATATTTGAAAGGGGCCTAAATGAATCTGGAGTCCTTAAACTTTGGTTTCCCTTAAACTTTCTGTAAGACTAACCTAAGTGAAATATTTTGCCATTAATCACAATAATGTATTCATTTTGTAAGGAATGACTACTACTCAATTTAAAATTAATCTTCCTTTGATAGTGGCCAGGTTTGCAGTGCCTAGCAAGACACTGTCAGGGCCGTGTGACCTATAGTAGGTTACTTAATCTTTTTGAGCCTTTTTTCTCTTCAGTTGAGTGGGAGCTACCCACTATATAGGATTACTGTGCATTGCCCTCTCTTTGTTAATATAGAAAGATGTTTTACATTGGAGCTAATCTACCATTTAAGTTTTTTCAAGAGCCATATGATATATTTTGTTTCACAAATTTGGTATCAGTTTAGAGTAACTTGAAAAGTGAATACTTTGAAAAGTCTGTTTAACTGTAGTTATTAAATGACTTGTAAACTATGTTTATATTCATATTTTGCTGTATTTAATCTTCTGGTTTTTTAGACCGCTTGGGAGGTCTCAGACTGCAGTAACTAATGCTAGGGTGGCTGTTTGACATCTTTGGGTCAAGCTAATATTTTAATGAAAGAATACCTGCATTTATCAAAAAACTGGGGTTGCCACAGAAGTAAATTCTAGTGATCAAGTGCCCAACCTGGCTGTTTAAGGAAATACAATTTGAAACAATTTCTGTTTCAATGTTTAGCTTTTTTTTTAAACCTGGTGAGTGGTTAAGTTAGGTATTCTAGGTGGGTGGTAGAAGAAGAAATCAAGCATTAGAATGAGTTATCCCCAGGAATGAGTTGGAGTTGGAACAGATGGATTTTTAACTTTGGTTGTTAGGCCTCTTATTGAAGACGCTCAGCCAGAGAACGATCATCTTAGGCAAAATGAAAGACTGAGCAAATCCACTGTTAGAAGAGTGTCTTATTACAGGGAATGGTGGATAGTTTGAAAGTATTACAGCAAAAATAAACCTGGACCATTTTGCCTGGAGCTTTTCAACCACTTTCCTGTCCATTTTTTTCTTATTCTAGTCATTACCAAGACCAAAAAACACTCTTTTGCTTCTGAAAATGTTTTTCAGGCATTAATATGTAAATTTAAACTGTTAGCATTCCCACAGACCCCCATGAATAAGCTGTAATTGCTTCCAGTCTGTGTAGCCTTGGAATTAAACTGAGGAAACTAGTATTTAGTATTTTCATTAAGTTGGAAAAAGTAGGTTAGAAATACGGTTCTACTAGGTATGGCCTTTTGACACCCTCACTCTCTTTTTGAAAGCCCCTCTCCCTGTTCACACTAACAGCAAAGCAGAGAGACTGAGCTGCTGAAGGGACCTGAAAACAAGGGGTCAGTGGCATTCTTGAGAGTTCGCAGTGGAAAGTCCATGCTGTTCCAGGCAGAGGGACCACTGGAGAGGTTTGAGGCTGTCAGTTTGTAGCTTCCTAATGCTTGGTTGTTTTCCTCTGAGAACATCAGATTCCTTGCAGCCTGAGACAATGGACAACCATTGAAAATAAACAAGTAAAAATATTTTCCATAAAGGAGGTCAAGGAGAGCCACCAGTTTTCTTTTGAATTAAAAAAGAAGAAGATAATGCTAGTAAAAATTCTTATTAAGATTATGCATCAGTCACAGGTCCTCTGCCCCAAATGCTGGTAACTGTGACCGTGAACTTCTGAAGCCTTCCCAGAAGAACTTCTGATTGTGTGTTTCTGTCATAATTTCATTACATGGTTTAAAAGTTTGTAATCTTAACTGTCTGTTTACTCCAAAATGTCTTAGTAGTTCAAGTACTGTTTTTTTGGTTACTGCTAAATTGTCATATATACACGGGACTTTTCTTTGTTATAAGAAAGAGTTCAGTGATTTTTTTTTTCCACTTTTGGCTTGTGTGGTAACTAGATTCTTTAGGCCTGGCCTTATTCCCACAGTATTCATAAACTAGGCCAGGTTGAAAACTGAGGCAGTGACCCTTGATGATAATCAAAGAGATAAGTAATTTAGGTAAAAGCAGATATTTGGCCTGGATTAGACTATACATGATTGCCTTAATCCTATGGTTGACCATGTTTTTAGAAAATGTGGTGGGCTTTTTTTTTTTACTTCATCTTTCAAAAAGATTTTTTTTCTGGCTGCCCTACTCAGCTTGCAGGCTCTTAGTTCCCCAAACAGGGGTCGAACCCATGCCCCCTGCAGTAGATATGCAGAGTCCTAACCACTGGAGTGCCCAGGAATTCCCTTAATTTTTTTTTTAAAATTTGTTAACACCTCAAATTTTACACCAAGTTTATTCTAGGTCTTGGTAAATTATACCTTAGATTTGATTTATAAAGCTTTGAGCTTATAAATCAATTATACTTCAGTAAAAATAAATAAATTTTTAAAAGACAGCAGAACTGTAACAAGCAGTAAGTCTGGCATCCTGTGTCAGTGCTTGGAAGAGAGCCACCCACCAATCAGGAAAGTTCACTTTAAACTCTTGGAAGCAAGAAATAAACTTCTATTGTGTTTGAACCACCAAAACAAACAAAAGCTTCTGGGCTTTTTCTTTTATTTAAATATTTTTGTTTCATAGTTACCCAGGAGATGAGCATTTGTAATTTTGGAGCAGACAGGCAAAATCTTAGACCCTTAGCCTCAGCCTCGTGGCATTTCTTTTCATCCTGCCTTCCAGAAGTGTGCACTGTTTATTCCTCTGCAAGAAAATATGAGCAAGTAAAAGAGTACATGCAGACAGAACCTAAATCTGCTTTCCACTCTCAGGAAGGAAAACGTAGACTCTTGTCTCTAACCTGTGCGCTTGGGGTAGAGATGAGGGATGTGAGTGTGTACTCATGTGTGTGCCTGCCTCCAGGGAGCCTGACTGCTCCCACAGTGCTGGCTCAGATGACCGCCCATGGTGCTGCTCTTGCCAGAGAGGGTGGTTGATTATGCCAGGTTAATTTTGTTATAAAGTACTGGACAGATTGTGGATACTAGGCCCTTTTGGTTTGAAAAACCCAAAATGTACTTTTTCCTGGTGAGGATTAGGTCTTGAAAGTGAAGAAAATGTGCTTTAGAGAAATCTTAACAATAATTCCTATGTGGAAGCCAGGATAGATTCTTCTATCTGCTCCCTTGTCTGATTGTGATGTTGTCTGTTCTTCATCAGACATTTATTGAGTGCTGATACATGACAGGTATTACCTAGCTCTTTTTTGTTAAATTTTCTAAAATGTATATTGGATAGAGTCTTTAAAAAATAAGACTCTTAAGTGTTTATATGGTAACAGAGGTTTAGATGTCAGACTGTATCACCAAGAGATTTATTTTATAATGATAAAATCGTGTTTTAAATAGACCTAAATCTCCACCCAATCTGTTACTCTGTTTTAGTTGGATGGGTCCTTAGAATCATTATTTCAGATGTGTATTCACATATTGTAAGAAGGATTATGCTTGGAAATAATTCTGATCTGTACAATTTGAACTAAATGATCTCTTTCATCTATATTTACCTCATTTTAAAATCTATCTTGTAGGGAGTTCAGTGGTTTTCTAGTGACTTTCACTGCTGTGGGCCTGGGTTCAGTCCCTGGTGAGGGAATTAAGATCCTGCAAGCTGTGCAGAGGGGCAAAATACTAAAATTATAAAATCAAATCATTAAAATGCATATCTCACTAAAATACAATTGATCCTTGAACAATGTGGGGGTTGGAAGTGCCCACCGTCTGCGCAATTGAAAATCCATGTATAACTTGACAGTCAGCCCTTGGTAACCATGGTTCCACATCCATGCATTCAGCCAACCACAGATTGTGTAGTACTGTACTATGTATTTAGTAAAAGAAATCTGGGTATAAGTTGACCCACACAGTTCAAACCCATGTTGTTCAAAGGTTAAGTTGTTTTGGAGAATATTGAATGGAGAGAAAGTGAGAATACTCCTATAGGGGAGGAAAAAATATCTTTCCTCTACTTTTTTGTGTTCTTGACTGGTACCCCTATAACAAAGGCAGATTAACAGGAGAAAAGCATACAGATTTATTTCCTGTAAGTGTTATGTGACATGGGAGCCTTCATAAGGAAATGGAAGACCCAGAGAAACCATTAAACCTGAGTGTTTTCATGCTAGATTTGTTGACGAGTGAAAAGTCTTGGGAAAATGTGATAGAACAGAGGTGAGCTAAGTGTAATAAACTGAGAGAAACAGCCATATCTGTTTGTTCCAGTTGTTTTGTGTCTCGTCTTCAAAGGTAAGGATGCTCCTTCCTTCCAGGTGTTGGGGAGGGTACCTCTCATATGAGGGTTTTGTGACCTGCTTCATGGGAAGGTCAAAAGTATTATTCATGCCATTTCTCAGGTTCCTTCAGCTTAAAATATTCAATATGCGAAGGCGCCATATCGTGGGATGGTGTGTCCTCTGAACCCTGTCACTGCATTTCTAGTCCTAATTGTGCCACTCTTTCATATTTAACTTTGGCCCCAGTTTGTTAAGTCACCTCTATATATTCACGTAGATATTTTGTGAAGGATGGTTATTAAATGTTTAAATTGCTTTGAAGCTACAGTATAAGGAACTGTATGAAATTAAATAATGCCATTTTCATTAAAATTATATAAAATCTTTAAATATACATTTTAAGAATACTAAGTAAAATGGAGGTGTTTTTGTTTGCTTTGGGGCTTCCCTGGTGGCTCAGATGGTAAAGAATCTGCCTCTAATGCCGGTGACCAGGGTTTGATCCCTGGGCCAGGAAGATCCCCTGGAGAAGGGAATGGCTACCCACTCCAGTATTCCTGCATGGAGAATCCCATAGACAGAGGAGCCTGGTGGGCTACAGTTATGTGTGTTTGGTTTGGCTAAGGGAAGCTTGTATTCATATCTAGATATTTGAAGTAGGAGGAAATTAAAATCATAAATTAACTAGGAGTATCTAATGTGGGAAAATCCTACAATTCTGTTTCTCCTGTCTTTTCCTTTTCTTGGATGTGAGGTAAATCACCTTTTCTGTTAAATTTCCTTTAATGATATAATTTGTGCTAAAGAGATCTTGTAATAACCCAAGACATTCTAATGAAAGGTTGTTAACTGGATTTGTGGGAATTTGTGTGTTAATATGATAGTCTGTCTCCATAGGGTGTCATTAGCAGCAGAAATGGAAGGCAAATTACAACCATCCCCTTTATCTTTTCCAGACACTGCAGCCCCTTCAGCATGCTGTTTCTATATATCTTCTTTGAAAAGAAATTAAGTGGAAATTGCCTGCTCAAAGTTGCTTTAAAAAGTCACGCATGTCACCTGTATGCTAGCTTGAGGATTCCTACCTCTTCCCTATGAGCATGTCTTCTGCTCTGTTCTAAGAAAGCTTTTTCACTTATTAGTAAAAAATAAGTGTCCTTTTCTGTTCTATCTGTAGTTAGCCACCAGTTAGTAAAGATGAGCAGAAACACTCCCATACTGAGCACTGTGCTAGGGGCATAGAAGAGGTTGACACCACTTCGTGATGCGAGCTCTGTGAGCGCCTTTTTATCTCCCAGGAGGGATCCTCAATAGGTTTGGGCTGCCCCCTGGAGCCTGTAGCTATTTCCGTCTAACTCCTCATTAAAGTCAATCCAAGATACTGCTAAAGCCTTTGGATTCTTTAAGTGAATTGCCTCCACTTGAATTCAGCTAAAAATGCTTCACTTTCACTCCCCAGGGCTGCTTCCAAGCTGCATGAACTCTCCTCTCCTCAGCCTCACACCCCACCAAAAATATTGATGTCCACACAGCAAGACTAGCTTCTTATTAGAGATCCAGGACTGTTGCTGTGAATGCGTGCCTAACTGTAAGAAGGGAAAAAAGAATGAATCCTAGTTAAATCTGAGCACAAAAATGTGACATAAATCAGGACTTGGGGTGGGGGGGAGGAACAGATTTGCTTTCCTCTCAAATAATTTTTTTTTAAGAAAAAATGCACCAAAAAACCCCATACCCCCCAAAATAAATTAGATCTAAAAATTGATGAGAGTACATAGCACTATGCCAGACTTTTCCATTGTAAACTGAGTTTCTACTATGCCCTTCTAAACTGATAGTATTATATAGTTTTATATTCTATTCTTTTTGCCTTTTCATACTGTCTATGGGGTTCTCCAGGCAAGAATACTGGAGAGGTTGCCATTTCCTTTTCCAGTGGACCACGTTTTGTCCGAACTCTTCACTATGACCCGTCCATCTGGAGTGGCCCTGCAAGGCATGGCTTACAGCTTCATTGAGTTATGCAAGCCCCTTCACAAGGTTGTGATCCATGATCAAACCTGTCATTCCTAAAGGAAATCAACCCTGAATATTCATTGGAAGGACCAATGCTGGGAAAGATTGAGGGCAGGAGGAGAAAGGGGTGATAGAAGATGAGATGATTGGATGGCATCACCAACTCAATGGACATGAATTTGAGCAAACTCAACCACATCATGCGAAGAGTTGACTCATTGGAAAAGACTCTGATGCTGGGAGGGATTGGGGGGAGGAGGAAAAGGGGATGACAGAGGATGAGATAGCTAGATGGCATCACCGACTCAATGGACGTGAGTTTGAGTGAACTCTAGGAGATGGTGATGGACAGGGAGGCCTGGCGTGCTGCGATTCATGGGGTCTCAAAGAGTCGGACATGACTGAGCAACTGAACTGAACTGAAATTTCAGATGGTAGAGGACAGAGGAGCCTGGCATGCTGCATCTGAGTTGGACACGACTTAGTGACCAAACAACAATATATTCTATCCAGTAAAGTCTTTGGCAAAATGAAACCAATTATTTGGGGACTAAGGCAAGGTGGATTAGGATGGGGAAAGCAGTAGGTTCTGCAATTTATTTTCCATGCTTACTCCTTGGAAGGAAAGTTATGACCAACCTAGATAGCATATTCAAAAGCAGAGACATTACTTTGCCAACAAAGGTCTGTCAAGTCAAGGCTATGGTTTTTCCTGTAGTCATGTATGGATGTGAGAGTTGGACTGTGAAGAAGGCTGAGTGCCGAAGAATTGATGCTTTTGAACTGTGATATTGGAGAAGACTCTTAAGAGTCCCTTGGACTGCAGGGAGATCCAACCAGTCCATTCTAAAGGAGATCAGTCCTGGGTGTTCTTTGGAAGGAATAATGCTAACGCTGAAACTTCAGTACTTCGGCCACCTCATGCGAAGAGTTGACTCACTGGAAAAGACTGTGATGCTGGGAGGGATTGTGGGGGCAGGAGGAGAAGGGGATCACAAAGGATGAGATGGCTGGATGGCATCACCAACTCGATGGACATGAGTTTGGGTGAACTCTGGGAGTTGGTGATGGACACGTAGGCCTGGCGTGCTGCAATTCATGGGGTCGCAAAGAGTCGGACATGACTGAGCTTCTGAACTAAAGCATGGAAAATACCTTGATCATATCTGCTTTAATATATTGGAGTATCACTCGACAAGTATTTATTCAGATCTTTTTCCCTTGAGGTAGAATACACCGCCTTATCTTGCAGTTTTGGGCCTGGCCATTAGACTGAATTTGACAAATGGGATGTTTATGGAGATGTCTTCAGCATGCTCACACAGTTTGACTTGGGGCCCTTGCTCTTCTCCTGTTCATCTTGAGAGGGAAGTGCCCTGTATGGCCTCTGGTTCAAGGAGAATAAGCTGATACAGAGCAGACTTAATTCCAGGCTGCAGCTAAACCCTGTTGATTTCAGCCTCACCCCACAGAGTCACAGTCAACCCACAGCCTGAAGCACACCCACACCAGCCAATTTGCTGACCCCGGAACAAAAGCCACAAATGCTTGCTAAGCCACTGAGTTTCGAGGTGGGTTTTTATGCAGCACGCACTCACTAATATGCCATTCTTATTCCACTTGAGTCCATTCTCCTTGCAGAAACCATAGTCATCTAAGTACAAATCAAACCATGTTACATCGTTGGTTAAACCTTTGGGGAATAAATTCTAAATGTTCAGCATGACCTATAAATTCTTGCATGAGAGGGGCCTGACCTCATTCCCCATCACTCTGCATTCTAGTCACCAGCCTTCTCTCTCAGTAAATTAATCTCACCACCTTCTCATTCTTCCTGATGACCTTGTTATGGGCTGGTTCCACTGTGTGCTATCCTTTTTCTCTACTCTTTGCTTAGTTAACTCCTACTTATACCTCAGGTGTAAGCTTAAATGTTATTTTCCAAAGAACTTGCAAAGGAAGCTCTCCCTGACCCTAATACAAGGTGGTGGTTGTGGTTTAGTGGCTAAGTCATATCCAACTCTTTGCAACCCCATGGACTGTAGCCCACCAGGCTCCTCTGTCCATGGGATTTCCCAGCAAGAATACTGGAGTGGGTTGCCATTTCCTTCTCCAGGGGATCTTCCTGACCGAGGAATTGAGCTCACGTCTCTGGAAAATCCTATGGACAGAGGAGCCTGGTAGACTACCGTCCATGGGGTCACAAAGAGTCGGACACGACTGAGTGACTTCACTCACTTCTGAATTGGCAGGTGGATTTTTAACCCCCAAGCCACTAGTTCCCAATTATATGGCCTCAGAGCCCTTTGTATTTCAGCTTTTAGCACTTAACTATAATTGCAATGAATTATTGAAGTGTGTAATTCATTGTTCTATGTCTCACCCATCATGAGGGCAAGGACAACGTGTCTGATTTACTGCATTATCCCCTGCTTAGAACAGTGACCTGTAATTGGCTAAAGAGACTAGGCTTGAACAAAAGTCAGGGGATACATAATGGCTCACATGTGAAATGTTAATGAAGTTCTGAATCAGTTCAAATGAAATGTCCTGTAGGAAACTAGTGGAAGGTAATGTGAATATTGGAACAAGGTCAGAAAAAGACACCTGCAAGGAAAACAGTCTCTCCTTAGTCACAGAGCCAGGTTAGCTACAGTAATAATGAGGATTAAATCTCTAAATGTTAGTGAATTAGAAATGAAAACTTGATTTTAAGAGGAAATGTCACTAGCTGCCAGGGAATTGATAATTTGCAAAGGCTGCACTGCAGAACTACCAATGAGTTTCAAACAAATGGAGATCACCCAAGAATTTAAAAATAAGATCAAACTGTGCCTTTTAGGGCTCTTAACTTTTTAAAATAGTGTCACAGCTTATATAATAGGAAGAAACTGTTCTAGGTATCCTGATATATCCAAAGAAAAAGTAAAACCTACCAGAAATGACACAATATTGGGGGGGAAAATTATTTTATTTTTTGGTTGCGCTTGGTGGCATGCAGGATCTTATTTCCCTGACCAGGGATCGAACCCATGCCCCCTGCAGTGGAAGCGCAGTGTCTTAACCATTGGACCACCAGGAAAGTCCCAACAGTGTTTGAAATTTGAAGTGAATATCTCATGAAGGTTTCAGTACAGAGAAAAGATGGATGGAGCTTCAGCTTAGATAGTCAAGTGTCCTTAGTGTGTATGAGCAAGAAAGACGTATTTCGAGGGGAGACTTGGGACTCACAGCTTCAGGATTCACTAGAATCTGTGAAGACCTGGCTGAGCCTCCTGTCACTTGCTGGCCTGTGATGCCATCAGAGAGGACAGGCTGTGGCAGCCACTTCATATTCCAGTTTGTCAGCAATGTATACAAGTATAACCTAAGTTGTCTTTTTCTTTTTGTAAGGGAAAAAAGTGGTAGAGGATTTTTAAAGATTTCTTTAGCTGTTAAGTAGCTTGGTCTATCTCCCTTGGCTCTATAGCCTGTCCTAATTAAAATGACTTCAGCAGAAGCTCCTAGAAGGCAGCTTCCTTCTTTTCCCTTTTGCCGCCTGTGTTGGCTCTCATGTTCTTTGCTTAAATAATTAATAATCATTAGTGTCTTGTTATGCAGCGTGTGGGAGAAGAGTGGATAATCTTGGATCCCAGGACATTTGCACTCTGCCTGTCCCCTTTGCATAAGTTTTCATGTGAGGCTCTTCATTAGCTGGCACCACTGGGGTGTAGATTTGCTGCCCTCAGCCTTTTAGTGTTTATTAGCTAAAAAAAAAAGCCCCATCCAGTTCACCAGCTGGAGACAAATATTGCTGATGGGAAGTAATTTCCCAGAAGAACAGTTATGAAGAAAGTGAGAGGAGCGGTGTGTGGAGAAAAGAAAACCACAAAGTTCATTTAGATTGAGCAACCTCTGCTGGACCCAAATGCAAAATCTAAATGTCTGTCACATCACTGCAAATTCTGACCTCAGTCTGACAAATAGCAAACAGTTAAACATATGAGTGTGTAACAGGAGGGTTTATACTCTCAGGTAGGTTTGAAAATTTCTACTCAGAACAGTGAAGGGCAGGCACAGAGCTACAAATATTTGATAATAACAGGCCCCACTACTTGTTAGCAACAATAAGCTGGTGGTCCAAAGGGTGAGGAAAGAATTGCTTGTCAGGGACAATCTTTTAAGTCACACCTAAATATACTGATAACATTGCAACATCTACAGATATGAAATCCATTGATTTGTGCTGGGGGGAAAGATAGCTGTTTTGTCATTTATTCCCAGAGAGTAGAGACTCTTTGATTTTAGGGTTGGTAATTTTTTATACTTAGTTGGACAGTAACCAGCAAGGGGAATAAAAGGTGATAAATGAACTGGGAGAAGAGTGGATATTCTTGGATCCCAGGATCCAAGGCTAATAGGCTGAATATTTGGATCCAAACTGAGGCCTTGTGTTGTTTTCTCTTTACTAGATGATTAGAACCTTTGAGGCTACACAGACAAAATACTTTTACAAGACATGTTGGTCTGTTAAAACATTCAGCCAAAGAAATGAATGATTATTTATTTACATTGTTCCCCAGCACAGTACAAGCAAGTTCCCGTGACGTGGGAAACCTGTACTGTAGGTATCAGATGCTGCAGGAACCAACATTCTGGGGATAGGTTGGCAATGAGCCAGATGTTCACAGCTGCACATACCCCACTCATGACCCAAAATATGTATACCCACTGGTCTACAAAATGCTTTCATCATGGCCTTTAATAATTCCTTATTATCTCCAAAGTAAAATTAGATGACAAGTTACTTGCCAAGGCAAAAAGGAGAGTGACGCACAGCTGCAGCATGCTTTGTCTGAGCTGTGTGCTTAGCCTTGGTCACTCTCTGTCCTCAGAGAAGTTAGAGTTGTGTTACATGTAAACAGGATAACAAACTTCTGTATTACTGGAAATTATTGGTGTTTAAAATTTGGTTTTCAGAACACATAGAGTTGGTTCTTATTTTTCCTTTCCTAAAAAATCTCTTCTTTATTCAATACAAAGTCTCTTCCTTTCTCTCAAATTCTTACCTTGTGCCTTCTCAACCTGTAGGCAGGAGGCCCCCTTATGGAGTATAATTTGAGGACCACTGTTGCCATAACTACTTCAAAACTGTTTTCTTTCCCTGTATCCTGTTGATGCTCCACTGTTGTTTCATACTTGGCCTGAAAATTTTACTATTAGAGTTATCCCTTTGGTATAGAAGGGGCAACACAAAGCTTTTGGTCTTCCCTGGTGGCTTAGACGGTAAAGAATCCACCTGCAATGCAGGAGACCTGGGTTCAGTCCAAGGGTTGGGGGAAGATCCCCCAGAGGAGGAAATGGCAACCTGCTCCAGTATTCTTCCCTGGATAATTCCATGGACAGAGGAGCCTGGCAGGTTACGGTCCATGGGGTCACAAAGAGTCAGACACGCCTGAGCGACTGACACTTTGACTTTCATAGAGCACAGAGATTTTTTCCTCCAGAAAGCAACTGTTTAAAGATATACATAGGACTTCCCTGGTGGTCTAGTGGTTAAGAATCCATCTGCCAATGCAGGAGACACGGATTTGATCTCTGATCCAGAAATACTCCACATGCTGTGGGACAACTAAGCCCACAGGCCACAACTCTTGAGCCCAAGCTCTGAAGCCCATGTTCTGCAACAGGAGAAATCACATAAATGAGCCTGTGCACCACAACTAGAGAGTAGCCCTTGCCCACTGCAACTAGAGAAAGCCCACGAGCAGCAACGAAGACCCAGCGCAGCCAAAAACAAATAAATAGATAATTAATATACCATAAAAAGATATATCTATGTCGAGGAATGCAGAGAGACCTTCCCGAAAGCTGAAAAAATAAAAATATAGACTCACGAACTTAGTGAAGAATGAGAAGAGGGTTGGGAGCACTGGAGTCTCAGATGGGGAAATAGGAGTGGCTATCAGTGGAGGGAAAGTCCTGGGCGCAGTCTTTACGTGTTTGTTTACTCATGCAATAATATTTGTTGAGCATCTACACATGCTGTGCTAGGTAGGAGTGATTCACAGTGACTTCCTTATCCTCCTGGAATTTATGGCCCTGTTGGGACCGGGGCTGGCCTAGTATAGGTCAAGAAAAGTTTCCTTTAGTTTGGGATTAGCAGATACAAACTACTATATATAAAATAGGTAAACAACAAGGTCCTACTCCATAGCATGGGGAACTATATTTAATATCCTGCAATAAACCATAATGGAAAAGAACATGAAAAATATGTGTTGTTCAGTCACTAAGTTGTACCCGACTGTCTGCAACCCCATGGACGGCAGCATGCCAGGCTTCTCTGTCCTTCACTATCTTCCAGAGTTTCTTCGAATTCACGTCCATTGAGTCAGTGATGCTATCTAACCATTTCATCCTCTGCTGACCTCTACTCCTTTTGCCTTCACTCTTTCCCAGCATCATTGTCTTTTCCAGCGAGTCAGCTCTTTGTATCAGGTGGCCAAAGTATATCCATATACATATTTTCCCTTCTTTTTCAGCAGTAAAAAAAAGCAAAAAGTATGTGTGTGTATATATATATGTATATATACATACATATATATATAACTATCACTGTGCTGTACACTTGAAACTAACACAGCATTGTAAATCAGCTATATGTCAATAGAAAAAGTCTCCTTGAAAATGACGAAAGAAAACCAAATATTTTGTCAGGTAAAGGGGAGAGAAGTGGGGAAAAGCCACTGATGCAAAGGGAGCTGTACACTCAGGTGTACCAAAGCAGAAGGAAGGACACTGTGATCAAGCAATAGGGAGAAGGCCTGTGTATAGCAGAAGCCCAGCTGGCAAAGGTGGAACAAGGTCAGGTTGGAGCCAGGTCATGCATGGCCTGGTAGCCATGCTAAAGATACTGAACTTCATCAGGAAAACAAAAAGAACTCATTGAATAGTGCAGATGTGACAAGATCGGTGCATTTTAAGAAGACCCCTTTAGTTGCTGTGTGGGCAATGGATAGAGTATGGTAGGGGAAGCCTGAACTAGCTCTTGGAAGTTAGTGCTGGAGTTAGGTGAGAGCTGATGATGGCTTACACTGGAGCACAGAAATGGAGATGGTGGGAATTGGGGAGAGTCAAGATGTGATCTGGGGGTGGAAACAACATGGACTGAATATGAGGGAAAAGGGAGACTGTGGTGTGGAAGATATGCTTAAGTTTCCGGTATAAGCAACTCCGGTGGAGTGGGGCCAGCTATTGATGGAGGAAAGACCTATCTGGGGACCTCTTAAGTGTGGGAGGGTGTGTGCAGAATTGGTACAAGGTCTACTGAAACCATGGAACACACCATGATAGTTTCTGTCCTTTTCACTTTACTTCCCTCCAAATCTTGGTCCCTTTGTCCAGTTACACTGCCTCATTCTTTCAGAATTTTCCACGAGATGAGCAGACGATGGTGGTAAACATTTTTGAGGTCACATCCTTACAGCTCTTGATCCAATAGGAGAGAAAGAGCTTCCCTTCATTTCTAATATAAAAAGTTTTAGGGACTTACCTGGTGGTCCAGTGGTTAAGAGTGCACTTCTAATGCAGGGGCATGGATTCCATCCTTGGTCAGGAAACTAAGATCCCACATGCTATGTGGCCAAAAAAACCCCCCCAAAGTTTCAGAGGATTCCAATTGGCTCACCTCAGGTCATATCCTCTTCTTAGCGAATGGTCCAGAGAACACAGCATGTGAACTGGTCCAGCTTGAGTTCATGTCTCCCTGTTTGTTTTTCTTGCAGAGGGGAAAGGCTAGGATACTATAAATGGTCATCTCATCAGCACCTCTGGTGGGTAGAGGGTGGCAAGGAGCAGTTCCCCAAGGGGCAGAGACAGGGCTGGGCTGTCAGAGCTAGCAGATGTTTCCTGCCTCCGAAGCCTTCAGTGTTTCGTTCTAACACTACAGATGGGGAGAGGCTGAGTTAATTCTGAAGTAATCCTACTATCTAGAGATGCAGAGTTTTCTAACTCTGAGCTGATGGGATGAAGGCCTGACTGTGTTGATGAATTTACTGTAATTTTGAACAATAAACAATATATTTATGAAAATTTTGAAAAAGCTTCCATTATTTCAGTGACACATTTTTTAATACATTCCTTTCCCACATTTATCCTTAAGCATGTACCTTTTTCTGATATAGAATTTATACATTGTCTTGAATAACCAAGCACGTTGTTTACTTTTAATTCATTTGTTTTGTTTAAACATCAATATTTATATGAAAATAATTTGTGTAAATTTGTTATATTTGTATGCTCTGTGAAACTTGAAGGATCAGCTAGTAACTGTATAAAGAAATATTGGTTGAACTCTTATGGGCATGGTAGTCTGGATGCTAAGGGAGATACAGACACTGTTTTGACTTATTTCTGGCCTTTAAAAGTTCATAATCTCATGATTTTGATAAAATATTCCTCAATTGTAAGTAAAAAAAGTTATTAAAAGTAATATGGACATTAGATAATATAACAGAAAAAAGTATCTTGTATCCTTCTTGCATAGAGAAGGGGAAGAAAAATAAGGGAAGTGGAAGAGGATGGGACAGAAAAGGAGCAGAAAGGCTGGGGAAAGCGGCACAGTAAGGCCTCTAAAAGTGTGGTTAGTGTCACACTAAGCAATTGTTAAGTTAAATGTTGAAAGTGAGACCACGCTTGAAGACACGTGTCCCTTTAAAGGGAAGCTGGATGTTCAGAGCAATTCGCATTTTGCCTAAAGGAGGCTGTTTATACTCTCTCCAGAGCAGATCGAGTCAGACTTTCTGTAGCAACATTTTAACCAAAGGCAACCTTCTCTACTCGCCCCCGCAATGCATTCACTATCAATACAGACGATATTCTAAGTTTAACGGACCCACAGAGGCCCATCCCTGGGCTCTCGGGGTTCGGTGGATCCAGGTTACACAGGACACCAGTTCAAGAGTGGGCCCAACTGCTTCAAAGGTAGCACTATATCCAGTTCCAAGACCCAGGAAGACCACGCCTCTAAATGTTTTGCAACCTTGTCCATTTCAGATTTTTCAGGGGTCCTGAGTAAACGGGTAGGATTCCGCCTCGTGTGGCCGCCCCCATTTTTAAACTCAGACTCATGTGTAGGAGAGGCCATTATTTTTACGGGATCACTGTGCTTCTGGAGCAGCTAGGGACAAGCCGAGCTGCTTTACCGCAACGCCGGCTCCATCCTTAGCCCGGGCTCCGCCCTTAGGCTGCCTCCCCCTCGGAGCCCCCGCCCCTCCTCCTTTGCCAACCCCCGACCCGCTCCACCCCTTTGCTCTGAGAGCCTCTAGGCCCTACCCGCAACCGGGTTCCACCCGCCCATCTCGTGGCTCCGCCCCGGGGCCACTTGCCCCGCCCACCCCAAAGGGCCCAGTGAGCTTGCCTGAGCGCTTCGCAGTACCCACCTCTCAGCTGAGAGCTCCGCGCCACTGGCCCACTTAACCAATGAGAGCCACTGAGAATTCCAGGCCGTGCCCATTACATCGTCGGACCGCGCCCCTACGCCGGCCCTCTGCCGCCCTCCACCCCGGGGCGTTGCCGTGACCGCGCCTCCGTCGCCCGCGCGGAGCCAGATGCCGCCCTCTCCGCCGGTCCCTCCCCTGGCGGCCTGGCGCCTCCTTCCCTCCCCGCCGCGGTGACTCACGGAGAGGGAGGCGGAGGCTGAGGCGGCCGCTCCCGCTGCTGCCGCTGCTGCCGCTGCCGCTGCTGCCGTAGCGGCTGCTCGGGCTGTGCGCGTCCCGGAACAGGCCGCCGCGCGCCGCTCTCGGACCCGCAGCCCCCGCCCGCCTGGCCGGGTCGGGCGGCCCAGGTAAGCGCCGAGGCCGGCCCGCACCCGCAGTGCCCGGGCCCGCGCCGCTCCGGGGCTCGGGGAGCAGCCAGCCCTTTGTCTCCCGGGGAGGGGCCGCGGACTGCGCCCCCGACCCGACTGGGACCCACCGCCCGTACCACCGGCACGGAGCCCTGGTCTGGGCCGGGTTTCCTGCCCCGCCTAGCCGCCGCTGCCTCCTGCCGCTCGCCGCCCCCGCCCCCGATCCCGCGGCAGACCACCATCGAGCCGTCCTCAACCTCTCCTCCCCCGGAGGTCGCCTCCACAGGTGTCCGAGCCATCCACTCTTGCTCACCCCACCGCATCGGCGTGGTTGTCGCCGCCTATCAGCCTCAGGTCCCGCGCCTTCTTGTCTCTTTCCTCACCTGCACCCCGCTCTAGCATCCTGACTGAACCTCTGTAAAGAGCCCCCCGTATTTCCCCAAACTAAATGCTGCCAAGGTCTGGCCCCTGGGTCGCTCTTCCTCTCTCTAGCCTGGCTGAACTGTCGTGTCCCCCGTGAGTGTTCCTGGAAGGTGCAGGTTGTAGGCACATGTCTCGCCTGTATGGCTGGCATGTATCTGTGAACCTGCAAGATTGACCACTGGGAGCCCCAAACTGCGCTTCTTGCCTTCTCCTCATCATCCCCACCCCAGTCACCTTCCTGTGCACCTGGTAACCAAGACACCTAGGTCTGGATACCCAGCCTCTTTTAGGCCCCACATGTCTGCCTCTGTGGTGTGCGGAACGTGTCTGAACAGTCCCTGTTGTCAGGTTAGCCCCTGGGAAGGCCCAGGAGGCCTGTGTTGGCTGCAAATCAAGAGTTTTACAAATAACGCGATGTGAGGCTTGCGTCACCTCCTGTCCGAGGATCAAGTATGCTAGTACTGTTAATTACTTTGTCTCCTGTCACTCACACAACTTAGGAAAGTGTGCCTGGCCGACTGCTGGGTAAATTGAGGCGTGGGGGTGTGGCTAAGGGACCTGGAGGCAAGTCAAAGTTAGTCCTTAGGTTCTGACTCCTAGCTCCCTGCTGCAACTACTGAGCTCTAGTTCCTGGCTTTAGACTCTAAGTGATACTGATCTCTTGGGCCATTAAAATGTCCAGAGTGACCAAGTTTCCCCTGGTTTAAAGCAGGATTTCGAATTATAAATAAAGGTGCCAGTGTGTCATTCATGGTTTCCTGGTGGAGTGAGTGGCCCTCTTATATACAAGTCGCCTCCCTGGGATGGAGATTCATCCATTCAGTTATGAGCGCTTCCTATGTGGCTTTCCAGGCACTGGATTCTGGAGACATAGCCCCTGCCCTCCTGTAGCTGACATTCTCAAGAGAAAGGGGTAAATAAATAAGCAGACAAAGTAAGTTTAGTAGTGGTAAGTAGTAAGTGCTGTGAAGGTGGGAAGAACCAGTTTGGTTTTTTTCCCCCCAAGTGCAGTTAGAACTCATTGGAGGATTTAAGCAGAGAGGTGATAAAATCTAAGTTTTGAAAGATCATGCTGGCCTCCATATGGAGATTGGATTGTAAGGAGCAGGGATGATTGCCATCATCCCCACCCCAACCACCTTCCTTTTTCTTGCACCTGGTAACCAAGACACCTAAGTCTGGATACTCAGCCTCTTTTAGACCCCACATGTCTGCCTCTCTGGTGTGCGGAACATGTCTGAGCAGTCCCTGCTGTCAGGTTAGCAGGGACTAACCTGGCATGTAGAGGCAAGGATGCTAGTTGGGAGACTGACCATTGCAACTGCTGGGCAAAAGATGATGGTGACTTGAACCAGGGTAGTGGTAGCATAAGTAAAGAGATGAAACCAGTCTGATCCCCTGGGGAGAGACTGAGAGCGAAACTTCAGGGAACACCGACTGAGACTTAGATGTCTGGCAGAGAATTTCTAGACCTGGCTATCCTCCGGTTTAGCTCAGCAAACTGTATTCAATACCTGTTGTGAGCCAGACGCTGTGCTAGACTCTAGAGATCCTGACGGGAACAGGGTGACTAGGCCTCCACGTTCTGACAAGGTGTCCACAGGTGGATCACCTCCTCCTGAAGGGAAGAGGGTTTGTGGGCTTAAAAACCATTTCAAGGAGGAGGAGGGCAGCACGCACTGGACTTCATTCCCACATCCGGCTGCATTATTTAAACGAGAGCATGATTGCCCTCCCACTGCTATACGATGTTGCCCAAAGAGGTTGGGACTGATCTCGCAGTGGGTGGGAGAAGTGCTCAGTGGCCATGAACTTGAACCATTAACCAGAATAAAACGTGGATCTCCATGCCGCACCAAACCTGTGCTGTCAGAACAGGTTCTGAACTAGAGGACCGTGGGGGTTATGTAGGTCAGGCCCCTCTTACTGTTGGGCACTAGCCCCCAGAGATGAGTAACTGTTGTTGTTTTTAATATTTATTGTTTAAAATTATTTGTTTAGCTGTGCCAGGTCTTCGTTGTGGCATCCGGGATCTCGGATCTTCTTTGCTGCACATGGGTGGGATCTTTAGTTGCAGCATGCAGATTGTTGGTTGAGGCGTGAGAACACTTAGTTGCGCCATGTAGGAACTAGTTCCCTGACCAGGGATTGAACCCGGGAAGCGTGGAGTTTTAGCCTGTGGACCTAGTCCCCTGAGTAACTCTTTTGAAATCCCATACCAGTCTATACATTTGCTAATGGCACCTGTCACTTTCTACCTCTCTTTCAGCTTCATGTGCAGGTGCATGACCCTAAGCTTTCTGAGGCCAGGGTCTCTATTGGACTCAGCTTTCCATCTCTCACAGCATCTAAATCCCACCCGCAAAGTATACTCATCAAGTACTGGTGGACCTGCCTAGGTGTTTCACAGCGCCTGAAACTAGAGCCCAGGAATGCTGACCTTATCTATGTTTTTTTGTGTTTTTAATTTAAAAAGAAAACTGTGTTTATTTACTTAGTGGTTGTGCTAAGTCTTTGTTGCTGCTCTGGCTTTTTCTCTAGTTGCAGTGAGTGGGGCTGCTGTCTAGCTGTGGTGCTTGGGCTTCTATTCTGGTGGCTTTTCATGTTGCAGAGCACAGGTCTAGAGCACAGCCTCAATAGTAGGGGCACACAGGCTTTGTTGCTCTGCAGCAGGTGGGATCTTCCTGGATCAGGGATTGAACCTGTGTCTCTGGCATCGTCAGGTGGATTCTTTACCACCGAGTCACCGGGGAAGCCCTGTCCATGTCCTTTCATCACTTTCCTTTTCATCCAGAGTCTAACACGGTGGTCAGCCCAGCAGTCTCCATGTCACCATGCTCACAGAGCAGGGCAGCCCTTCTTTGATGGGTCGGCTCTCACTCCAGCCCTGCCTACAGGGAGCAGCTGCTAAGGGTGCTGAGCAACTAGTTATTCGACACCCAGCAAATATGAAGCAGAGCTCTTAATCAGAGCCTGAGGTCTAAACACAGGACTAGTCCAAAGACAGGACTAAACTTGGGTTTGGATCTTGGTTCTGCCATCATGAGCTTCATGACCTTCAGCAAGTAACTTAACTGCTCTGTGCCTCAGTTTCCCCATTGATAAACTATTAATACTTCCTTCATGGAGTTGTTGGGAGGATTAAATTACCTATTAGATTACCGATTAAATTACCTATAGGATTAAATTACCTATTAGAGTCTTAGAACTACACTGAGCCCCTTGGTAAGGGCTTGGTTGAAGCAGTAGTTGTTATTTCACCATTATTTTTTTTATCTACTAAATATCTCCTATCAGAATTTAAGCTCTTTTAGGGCAGAGATTTTTGTCTTGTTGTGGTCTACTGTTAAAGTTTGTAGGCACTCCATAAACATTTCTTAAATTGAATGGCTTATTGAGCACCTACTATGTGCCAGGCACTGTTGTAGATGCTGGGGACTGAGCCAAGAACAAGATCACCAAGATGCATGAAATTCATGTTCTAGTGGGAGAGACAGATGGTAAACAAGTACACATGTGAATAAAACAGGATGGTGAAAAGAGATGCAGGGAGAATAAAAGAGAGCAGTGAGATGGAGAATGCCTGGGTCATAACTGTAGTGAGCTCTGAGGAGGTAACTTTGGTGTGTTTTTTTAAAATGTATTTTTATTTATTTATTTGGCTGCACCGCATCTTGGTCACAGCATGCAGGATCTTTGGTTGTGGCATGCAAACTCTTAGTTGCAGCCTGTGGGATCTAGTTCTGTGACTAGCCGCCCTGCGTTGGAAGCACAGAGTCTAAGCCACTGGATCATCAGGCAAGTCCCTAAGGAGGTAATTTTGAGTGGAGACCCAGCTGATGGGCAGAGGGCAGCAGAAGCAACAAGCCCAAGGAAGCTGGAGTGGGCTGAATAAAGAGCTGGCAGGAGTTAGACCTGTGGCCACGGTGAGGAATTTGGATTTTACTCTTCGATTCTGAACAGCGGGAAGTCACTGCATGGGAACTTTTCCTGAGGGTCCATCCCAGGAGAGCTTCTAACACTAGGAAGAGCAGTGAGCATGCTCTCCTTGCCCTGCTTTTGGAAGGCTTTCGGAAGTCAGCAGTGTTGCGTCTATTCCCATCAAGTTTCTCACGTCTCTGGCCTAGAAAGCTGGGAGGCGTGGGAGCCATCAGCTAGGTTAACAAAGGTCCAGGTGTGCGTGTCTGTGTGTCCTGCAGATTCCCTCAAGCCATCTTTTCCTTCTGACTATGTAGGTAATGGGTAGATATTTCTTGAGTTGAGTGAATGAGCATCACCAGCTCTTAGCGTCTTGTCCTGTACAGTGGCATGTCCTATGTTTTCTGCTTCTCTCTGCATCAGGAAAAGATTCTTATGGTGGTCGTGCCTCGGGTGTAACCTTGGAGTTCTGCTACTGCTCTTATGTGCATCAGGGACCCACGCACACCTATTTGTCACAGTCTTTTTTTTTTTTTGGTGGCTGTGCCACTCAGCTTGTGGGATCTTAGTTCCCTGACCAGGGATTGGGCCCAGGCCCTCGGCAGTGAGAATGCAGAGTCCTAACCACTGGACCACCAGGAAATTCCATGTCACAGTGTCTTTGTTGGAAGTGTATCAAGAGTGACTGGGCAGTTTTCCTCTCCCACACCATCCCCCACTTCTCTTCCAGTCTCTTGCTGAGTACCACCAGGCCACATTGTCACCTCTGAACACCTCCTGTTTGGTTATTTGATCTACAGTCCTGTACATCACTTGATCCAGGAGTATAGTGGTACCTAGAAAGCTGTCTTTAGCCTGGGCTGAGCAGAGTTGAGCAGCTCAGCAGAGCACTCATAAATGGTGTTTCAAAGCCAGGAGTTCAGCTCACCAGGAGTCCAGAGTTGGCCTCTGTAGACTGGGGGCAGTTGGCCAGCCTTTCGGATCCTTACTCAGACATCCACTTGTCTGTCAGTGTCCGAGATACCATCTGCTCTGCTAACCTTGAGAGGCCAACATGAGTCAGAATGAATCAAACAGGACTTCTGTGTTGCAAGTCCCTCTCAGGGACCTGGTATATTTCATTGGCAGACTGAGACTTGCGTGTCAGTCACATGTTATCTGTGGCCTTGTAGAAACTAAACTTGGAGTGGGTGCCACCTTTTTCTCATGTAACTGTTTTTTAAAAATTATTGTTTTGAGAGTGATATGTACTCATTTAGAAAATGAGAAAATGAATGATAATGACATTTTACATATATTTTCTCATTTAGTCCTCACTGTTAATTTCTGAGGTAAGTAGCATTATTACTGTTTTACACATTCAGAAGGCAATGGCACCCCACTCCAGTACTCTTGCCTGGAAAATCCCATGGACGGAGGAGCCTGGTAGGCTGCAGTCCATGGGGTAGCAAAGAGTTGGACACGACTGAGTGACTTCACTTTCACTTTTCACTTTCATGCATTGGAGAAGGAAATGGCAACCTACTCCAGTGTTCTTGCCTGGAGAATCCCAGGGACGGGGGAGCCTGGTGGGCTGCTATCTGTGGGGTTGCACAGAGTTGGACATGACTGAAATGACTTAGCACACATTCAGAAGCTGAGGCCTGGAAAGGTTAGGTAAGTTGACTGAGGTCACGCTTTTCATTGTGGTGGTTTCTCTTGTTGCTGAGCTCAGGACAGCAACAACAGGACATACGGCTCCAGGATGAGCAGGCTCGGTAGTTGCGGCTTATAGGCTCCAGAGCGCGGGCTCAGTAGTTGTGGTCAGAAAACAGAGTCAAGACTCAAGCCCAGTTGATGGCACTCTCATGTGCGAGCTCTGGGCTTCCTATCAGATGCTGTGTTTCAGCAGAAACAACAGAGAAGAAAAAACATCTTAAGCCCAGCGTGGGTGACATTGTGGGGAGGCCAGAGTTAGCACACTGGAGGCTGCTGCAGAGTTTGAATCCTACGCCTTTTTCCCCCATTTCATCTGACCTTGGGCAAGCTAATTAACCTCGGTTTGCCTTACTTTCCTCCATCGTAAATGGAGATAATGATACTTGTGCCTTCATAGCTCCCAGGGCCATTATGATGTTTGAGCTAAAGTGCTTTTGAACTTCTTTTATGAAAGGGCATGGAGCCCCGACTGCTGTTATACTAAGTTGTTAAAGACTGATTATGCCCTGATCCTCCACAAAGCCTTTTCAGGAGGAAGACAACAGCCCCTGGAGGGAAAGGTGTCCTTCCATGGTGGGTGTCGCTGGACCAAACATCGTTTTCCTCCTTCTGAAGTTTCTTAAGGGCTGAAGGTCATGAATGTTTCTCCATTCCTTACTTTCTTATTTAAAAAAACATTTATTTACTTATTTATTTTTGGCTGTGCTGCTGCTTGGGCTTTCTCTAGTTGTGGCAGCCGGGGGCTATTCTTCACTGCGGTACACGAGCTTTTCATTGTGGTGGCTTCTCATACGGATCTAGGATGAGCAGGCTCGGTAGTTGCGGCTCATAGGCTCTAGAGCGCAGGCTCAGTAGTTGTGGTACACAGGCTTAGTTGCTCCAAGGCAAGTAGGATATTCCCAGGCCAGGGATCGGACCTGTGTCTTCTGTAGGCAGATTCTTAACCCCTGGACCACCAGGGAAGTCTGTGTTTCTCTATTTCTCATGTCCATGTACCGTAGATGCTTCTGTAAGCAGGTATGTAAACAGTGACTCATAACAGGATGGAAGACTGCTGATGGCAGAGCACAGAAGGGGTTTATAGGGCTTGGTTTCTGATCCCTGCTGTGATGTCTCTGTAATGTCAACCAAGGGCACCGAGATAGCAAGACGTGATGACTGTCTTCCACTGGTCCTTCTTTTCCTCCTTCCTTCTAATGGCTCCTTTTTCAATTAATAAATATTTACTGAACTTTTATTACTATCCGGGCCCCATGGCAGGCACTGGGAGTACTGTGGAGAACAGGGTAAAAATAGTTCTTATCATACAGAGCTTCTAGTCTAGGGCCAAGAGGTTTATTATCTAGTTGGAGCCATGTGAATAAAGCAAGAACATGTTGGTGAGAGTATCTTGAACTCTCAGGGGTAGTGGTGGGGGGCAGTCAGGATATAATTTCCAGATATCCCCATCAGCCCCAAGGGCACCTGCCCTGGGTGGATGTTAAGGTGGAGGTTTTGCTTGGCTTCCCAGAAGAGCACGGGAAGAGTTAGGAGATTAGAGCCCTTGTGTGTTGCACTTGACGAAAGCTGCACTCATGTGGGCATCTGCAGAAACAATCAGCACCTTGGCAGTCATGGTTAGTAAGAACTATGCTTCCTCTTAAAGCCTTAAAGCTTTGTCACTTGGGTTCAAGTCAGGAGGAGTGATCATGGTGATCCGCTCTTTCCAGAGTTTTTGTTTTGGAGTGATACCATCAATCTGGTGCCTTTCTTTTCTTTTCTTTTTTGCTGCACTGGGTCTTCACTGTTGCGTGCAGGCTTAGTTGCTCCAAGGCATATGGGATCTTCGTTCCCCAACCAGGGGTTGAACCTGCTTCCCCTACATTGCAAGGCAGATTCTCAACCACTGGCCAACCAGGGAAGTCCTCAGTGCCTGTTCTTGTGAAAAGTCCATCAGACCTTGGCTCTGCAGAATTTTTCCCTGCCTTCCAGGCCTCTCTCTGCCAACTTTGGAATGCAGGCTTATGGCAGCAGGCAGGCTGTGGGACTGGCTGCATCAGCGCGCTGGGCATGAAGCCAGGGACACCTGTGTCTGTGAGCCCCACTGGGGGTCAGTATATGTAGAGTAGAGTAGAGGAGGGTCGTTCTTCCCCAAGTCTGCCCAGCTCCAGGCCTCGTGTTCCCTCCAAAGAGCCCAGTCAAGGGAGGCCAAACAGGTCCTTGAAAAGCACCCAGTGTTCATCCACTCATCCTTGGGTGGGAGCTGGAATAGAGAGGACTCAAGGCTGGCAGAGGCACCTGCCCACATTCAGAGAGCGAGGAAGGCGCCAGGATGGGGCTATGCTCCTGGGTGATGTTCGTTCCCCCAGCCCCCTCAGTGTCACTGCCCTTCTGGTGCCAACCAGCTGCCCCTTTGGTCCAGAGGGCCCCAGAGCCATCCAGCATCTGAGCAGGAGGAAATGGCCGGCCTGGCGAGGAGACCAGGCCACTCTGTGCCCCCGGACTTGTTCACGTGTGGTCGGAGCCCACGGTGACGCCAGTTCAGCTGAGAGAATGTGACCCACTTCCATCTCCCCTCCCACGTGGAGAGCTGGGTGGGAGGCTTTGGGAAACCAGTTCCAATTAAGGCTTTTTCAGGCCTGAGCATCTCCTGAGTATCCAGCCCACATGTTTCCTGCTGCTGGAATCCTGTGGTTCGTGTCCCTGAACTGAATAACAACTCCCAAACAGATGAAGTTACCGCCTTCGCGTTCTTCAGTTCTGGCTTCTGCAAGCTGGTTGGGGGCCGTGGCGGGGGCGGGGGGTGCTTCCTTCAGGGGTTGGGTCCCTTTTGGATTCAGATACCTTTCACAGTGTGGGCCCCACCCTTGTTCTTCCTGCTAAATCACCCGGGCGAACCAGGGGCTCAGTTTCCAAGGAGATGGGTTAGCCTTGACCTCCCTGCCCAGACCAAGGCCTCCCAGCCCCCTGCCCCAGGCAGCCCTGGCTTCTGACAGATCCATCCTGACCCTTGTCCTTGCAGAATGTTGTTCTGCACAGGAATGTGAACTAAAACAGGTTTTGGACCCTCTAGGTTTCTTCCACTCTCTCCAGGGAGAGGATATTTGAATGATTTTCCATTTAAAATTTTGTGTTTCTCATGCAGGAGGGAGTGGGGGATGGAAGAATATGGTTTAAATACACAGAACCATAGGTGCTGTCAACATGATCCAGAGATTTTAAAGACGGGGTGAGCCCCTGATCCAGTCTTACTAAGGAAGGAACAGAAGGTTATAGAGAAATCACCATGCTCAGGCCCACTAGGCTATGATTTCAGACCTGTGGGAGCACCGTTCCTCAGCATGTGCGCTATGGCCAATCGCTGAAGTGGCCGGAAAATGGGGTGCTGGTAATTTGTAGGGGGAACAGAGTAGGACCTACAGGCTAGTAAGCTGGCTTGAGGTGGTGGTGGGGTTTCTCCAGGGCCCCGGCTCTACTTCCCTGAAGATTACAGTGGGACATGGTGAAGCAGAGTCCTTCCTCCCTCCCTGGGAGAAGCTGCCCACCACCACCTGAGAAATGGTACATGCCCATCATTTAATCTCTGCTCTGAGTGCTGGCTGTCCACCCTGGCTTCCTGTCTCCAAGGAAGAGAAAGGGGTCTCACAGCCTGTGAGCGGTAGTGGTGGCAGAGCGTAAGTGCTCAACATCAGCCATGGCACGGGGCCGCCTGGAGGGAGATATTTGTTTATTCTCCTCTTCTGACCCCGTTTCACCTCCTTAAAAAGAACACTTTTTTTTTTTTTGAGTAGGTAATATACACATAGTACAGAACTCAAAAGGCTAATTGGGGAGAGAGAGGCCTTGAAAAAGATGTCTGTTAGTGGCTGTCTTGTTCATCTTAACAAGAGACTCCTACACGTACAAGTGCATAAGGTACACACTGGCTGCACACACGCCTGATTTGCACTGCTTTTCCCCCCCACACACACACTGTAATACTCACCTTATCTTTTTCATTTCACGCGAAATATTGGAACCCAACATTCCATTCCACTGTCATCACCATTGCTGTCGTCTGGCTAATACCTCTTCACTTCCTGTGTGCTGGGTATTGTTAAAAGCGCTTTACTTATGTTGACACATTTATTTTTCACAACAACTTTATGAACTAAATACTGTTATTCTCCACAGTTTGCAGGTGAGTAAACTGAGGCACAGAGAAGTTAAGTTTCTGTCTGAGGTCATTTACAACTATCTGACTCATTTTAATGGTTCCCTGTCATTCTTTTGATTGCTTATACTTTAAATTTTTTCAGTGTCCCCTGATGCTGAGTATTTAAATTTTCTGTTGTTATTTATTCATTCTGGCTGTACCATGTGGCTTACAGGATCTCAGTTCGCAGATACAATGGGCTGCAGCAGTGAACCTGCATAATCTTAACCACTGGAGCACTACAAAACTCCCTATCTTTTATTGCTATTAAAAAGAAATACTCTTCTACGTATATCTTTGTGCTTTTGTATCTATGGGATAAATTCCTACAGTCTGTTAGCGCAAAGCGTTGTGTTGTTGTTTAGTTGCTCAGTTGTGTCCGACTCTTTTGGGACCCCATGGACTGTAGACCACCAGACTCCTCTGTCCATGGCATTGTCCATGCAGAATACTGGAATGGGTAGTCATTCCTTTCTCCAGAGGATCTTCCCAACTCAGGGATGGAACCCGTGTCTCCTGCATTGGCAGGCAGATTCTTACCACTGAGCCACCTGGGAAGCCCCAGAGCAAAGTGTACATCTGTTTAAATTTTTAGTATTGCCAAGTTGGCCTCCATGGTAACATCTTATATGCCCACCGAAATTATGCAGAAATAGCTCTTTTTCCCATGCCATGTTGCTAATCTGATAGGAAAGAAGTGGTATATCATTATAATTTAAATTTAATTTCTTGAGGAAATAGAGTATCATTTCAGATCTTTAAGAGCAATCTATTATGTTGTTTGCCCATTATTTCTTGTGTTGGCAGTCTTTTTCTTATTGATCTGTAGGCATTCTTTGTATATTACAGCAGTGTGTCCTATGACTGTGGAAATACAGTCTGTCATTGTCCTTTTGATTATATTGTTTTTTCTATGCAGAGAGTTTTGATTTTCATGTAATTAGATTTTAAAGTCTTTAATCTTATAACTTCTAGGTTTCATTTTGTGTTATTTCCTTCTACTGTTTTCTTTTAATCTACTTACTCTCTCTTTTGTACATTTAAAACTTTGCTCTGTAACAGAGTGATCCACAAAGTCGGCATCACCAGACACGGGGCAGGCTGCCATTGTGTGCCTCCGGTGGGACATGGGCAACATCAGCTACCATTGTTTCTCGCCAAAATGTCTACCCTTACTCCAGTTCTAAGGAAAACTGGACAAAGAGTCAGTGGTCCTTGATTTTTAAAAATTGTTAACATGATGATAGACAAAGAAAAGCTGGTGAGCATTCTAGGCTCAGGGAGAGGAATGAGCGTGGGAACCAAGGGAAGGTGAGATCTTCGATTGGATTCTAGATTAAAAACCGGTCCAGGCCAAAGTGAGGGGTGTGGTTGGGAGAGGTGGATGTGGGCCATGCGTCAGAGAACACCACTGGGTCGGTAGTAAATTGCTTGGGTGGGAGAAATGGTATTGGAACAGTGTCAGAGCATGACCTTAGGAGGTGAGTGGTGAGATGTCTAGCCGGCTATCTGATATCTGCAACTTGCTTGCTTTATTGTTTAACTTTATTTATTTAATTTATTTGGCCACACCAGGTCTCGGTGGTAGCACTTGGGGTCATGGATCTTCCTTGGGGCATGTGGGGTCTTTATCTGTGGCATGTGAACTCTTAGTTGCAGTATGTGGGATCTAGTTCCCTGACCAGGGATCAAACCCAGGCCCCCTGCATTGGGAGTGTGGAGTCTTTGCCACTGGACCACAGGGAAGTCCCCTTCCCCCTCTTTTATGGCGTGCACAGTCCTTGATTTCCATTTCTCGTAGGAACATCTTTTTGGGGGTGAGTTACTCATTTTTGAACTTGGAAATCTTATGACTATCTTTCTGGCAGACTCACATGACTTTTCTAGAAGCAGAACAGGTGTGCATTGGTGCCTGTAGTTTTTGTTCTGTTTTTAACATTATGTCATATGCTCCAAGTAAACCTGTGAGGAACCTTAGTTTTCTGAGACTTGAAGTCTTAATCATCAGGAATACCATCAAACTAACTTGTAGTATAATGAACCTCTCTCTCCCCCTAACCTCCAGAGAAGCTTTTTCCTCTCAGTTGAGAGTTTTTGCAAGAGGTCAGATTCTGCTTGCGTTCTGTGGGCATAGGCTTTGCTCCTGGGTTTCGTTTCATGAATTGTGACAGTCTTGGGTGAGTAGCTGGCCTGTAAAACCAGGAGTCTTTTTGCCTGGGGAAACACTCACAGGCTAGTTTTGCTAGGAGCTTCTTCCACTTCTCCTCGACTTGGTGACTAATGGTTTCATGGCTTCAGGAAATGAAGGATGTCTTTACAAATAGCTGATGGGGACTTGGCTTCTGAAATGGATTGTCTGGGCGTGCCAAGTGCAGGGGAGCAGAATAAGCCAGCCCTACATATACCACTTTGGCGTATTGATTATTTGGAGTTAAAGTTGCTTGAGAAATAGTCGGTGCGCAAGAAAGACAGTCTGACCCTTCTTTATTCCCCTGAAAGCAGGAAATAAATCTCTCACGTGAAACGTACCTTCCCCATACAGGGGATGGAAGGTGTCCTCATCACCAGAGACAGGGAGTTCCAGGCTGAGAAGGCTGTTGTTAATTTTCTCACTTGTTTACTGCTCCAAGCCCAAACCTCTTGATCTTGTCAATTCTTCACTAACTTATCATTCCTTTGTCTATAAGATACAAAACGTGCCTGCTCTGATCACTTCTTCAAGCCTTATGTTGTTGAGGCTCTCGTACATAAGAAATTAAATTTATTTCCCTCAATGCCTTGCCTTCCTGCCTGTGTGTGCTCTGTCATGTCCCACTCTTTGCAACCCCATGGACTGTAGCCAGGCCCCTTTGTCCATGGAATTTTCCAGGCAAGAATACTGAAGTGGGTTGCCATGCCCTTCTCCAGGGGATCTTCCTGACCCAGGGATCGAACTCAAATCTCCTCCATCTCCTGCATTGCAGCAGATTCTTTTTTTTTTTTCCTTCAGATTCTTTGCTGCTGAGCCATCAGGGAAACCCCTTTAATGTCTTATGTCAATTTAATTATTAGGCCAGCCAAAAGCTCTAGGAGGGAAGAAGGGAAAAGATTTCCTCCCCTCCGCTGGTCTTGGTGTTTGTGTCCACCCCACTGGGAATAGGGATAGTTCCTAGCTTTCACACAGACACCTAAAGCCTCCCTCCCACTTCTGTCTACTCTTCTGAGCTTTTCTGCAGTGCCCTTGGCCCTGAGCAGGTGACTGTGGGTGGATTCCTGCTGTTTGTGGCGCTGTGTTTTCCCCAGTGGTCTCCCTCTCCTCTCCAGCCTCCAGCCTCCCTGCCTCCAGACTGGACAAGTCTTGCTACACATCAGAAGTCCTCATCTTCATGCTGCTTCCCCAGTGACTTAATGGGATAAACGCATGTAGATTCTGGAAGTTGCGTCTGTTTAAAATATTTTTTATTTTGATCAGCAGCTTGTTAAACATTTAGGGAGGAAGGAAACTGAGTCTTCAGCAACCCCTTAGGGGGAGGTTTCCTCTTTCCTCAGATTATTTTTTGTTCTGAAGTGGCTGGAGGGAAAGGAGAGGGAAGGTCACGGACTGTGAAATGGAGCAGAAGCAGTTATCCAAACAACTGGTGTACTTCTGTGACGTGAGGGTGTGATGAAGGCTTGCAACGTATTGCGGTAGTGTGGATATGTTTTCCAGGTAGACAAACATAGCTTTATTTTAATGCAAATTAGCACATACCTGTATGCTGAAAGCCTATAGGAAAGAAGAGGCAGTAAGCCTAAAACTTCCTATTCTAAGAGTCTGTAAGAAGTTTCACCCAGGAGGCTGGGCCTGGGGCCTCTCAGCTGGGTCTCGAGGACCCCCATTTCCAGAGCTGGACAGTGAGGAGGGGGCTGACTCTGGAGGCCGTGACAGGGGGACTGAGTCCTCGCCCTGCAAGCAGCCCAATTGGTTTAATGACCTAATTCTCACAACAGGAAGCTGGAGGCCTTCCTGGCCCCCTTCCGAGGGGATGCAGTGAGCCTGGCCTGGGAAGCCTATTTATTTGAACCAATTATCAGAGACTTCAGTGGAGGGAAGGGATGGTGGGAGAGTAGGGGCAAAGGCAGAAGCAGCCAGCCTGCTGGCAGGCACTGGAAAAATTGGGCCACCTTGCCTGGGCTTGCCCCTGAGAACAGGGCTCGTTGCTTTCAGCAGGAGGTTGTGTGAACGAGTCCATGTGGCTGAGTGAAGGGAATTTACTGGTGTCCTGATAAACAGCACTGTGTCAGTTTTACCCCTTCTTAAGAAGAACAAACAAGAAAGCAACAATGTTCAGTTTCCCAATTTATTTAATGTTTTAAATGGTGACCCTTCGAGAGTTGGCATAGCTGTGGGCAGCAGAGTTGATGGAGCTTCTGGGTTGAAATTTCCACGCTGGCTTCTTTCTCTGGAGGTGACCCAAGGTCTGTGAAACCTGGCCAGGCTCCTGCCCTGAGATTATTAGTCTTGGAGCTGGTCCTTCCAGCCCCAAGTTGACTTCAGCCCCACCTCTAAGAAGACTGACCAGCAATGCAAATTGACTTTTCCCTAGGTGATGGGTAGCAGGTTGTCAGCATGCTGGGAGCATCTCAGATGTCGGCCACAGGAGGGAAGTGTCCTTCCACCGCCAACCTGCACAGGTGGGCTTTTGACACTGCCAGGTTCCCAGCCCACAGTGAAGGTCATCCAGCCTGAGAGGTCCTGCCCAGGAGTATGGGAGGGGGGCGTGCACCCACTTGTGAACTGAGGGTTCCTGCCCTGGCACCCATTCATAAATAGACAAGGGCTCTGCAGTCTGCATTACCCACCCTCTGGGACCTGCGAGAGGCCAAAGGTCAGACTGAATCAGGAACACCTGGAGCCGGATTCCGTAGGTGCGCTGGTTCCTGACTTCATGTCTCAGGCTCTGGCCTGCCCAGGTTCCAGGGCTCCAGCTGTTCCCTGGGAAGGAAGAAAGGACCTCTTTCTAAATTAGGTCAGAAGACGCCTCTCTTTCCTCCTGTTCTTGTCCCGCTACTGTGCAGGGATAAAGCCACCACCTGCACGTTCCTCAGTCAGAGCCTGAGGACTTTGCCCAGGATCGGAGTGTCCCAGTGCAGCCGCGGAAGCGTCCCCAGCTCTGAGATCCCTTCCTGTTTGCGTTGTGCTGGCTGAACTGCAGAGGCTGGCAGAGCACGCCTGCCAGGTAGCCTTGCTTAGCAGTAAAAAGGACCTGAAGAGACAGTGTGAGCTGGGCACTTTTCTACCAATCAGGCCAACTTCGCAGGAGAAACATTTTTTTTAAATCAGAAGCTTTCAACAGATGCCTTTTTACCAATCCAGTCATAGCAATGTTAAATAATCTATGCACACAGGTTCCTTCAGTTCCTTGATGTCTTGGACTCTCTGAGGTGAGGGTGTTCTGAGGTTGGGGGCTTTCTTCCCACATGGTTCCCAAGTAAATCTGAAATCTGTTCATTCACTTCATCGTGCATGGAGCTCCAGGTGTGACCGGCAGCAGTGTTTCATCCACCAGGTCCTGCAGCACAGAGTCTATGGTCTTCAGGGTTTTCAGGGGTCCACAAAAATACTGGAGACCTGAAAAAAAAAAAAGGATCATCCCCCTCTAAGGAGTTAGATGAGAATTCTGTTCAACTGGGAGATGCGGGTCCATTTTAATATGTCTGTGAGAATAGGGCTGCCTGGGAGCCACGCAGACCTGACCCCCACCCTGTGGCTGCCCTCAGGGAGCTTCCAAAGTGGAGGTGAAACCAGATGCACAGACACCCGGATGCCATGAGTGGAGGAGATTCGGGTCAGTGTACAAACACGGTCTGCAGAAGGTAACGATACAACAGTGAGCAGTGAACAGGGAAGAATGTCCTAGGCTGAGGGACCAGCAGATGTGAGGGCCAGAGGTGTGGAAGGAGCCTGGTGCAAGTGGTAACGGAGGTGACTACCCGGCAGGGCTCCTCGCCCTTGGCGCTGTGGACGTGGCTTCCGTCCTGTGCATTCTAGGTGGTTCTACCCAGGAGTGTCCTCCCAACTGTGATGATCGAAAATCTCCTTTCTCCAGACGACTCCAGATGCCCCCTACGGAGAGCCAGTGCTGGGCGGGGAGTGTGGTAGATGGCCGGGGTCTGCCCAAGGGTAGTGGGAGGAGCCCTTCCTGTCTAGCAACCAAGGTCGTGCCTGTCCTGGTGTCCTCTGGTGTGTGTGACGTGCCACGTGCAAGAGTGGCCTGCAGGCTCTCTGAGGGGAGTCAGGCCACAGAAGGAAGGTGCCCCCTGAAGCCCCCTTCCCAGCTTTAGTATAGTTTTCAGTGTTGATGCCTTTGCTGGTGCTGTCTCGACAGCTGGGCAGGGCAGCCACACTAATGATGTCATGATGATTTGATCCTGATGCTTCGAGAAGCTTCCCCAAAGGGCCGTCATCAGCAGCTCCCACCTGGAACAGAA
>NW_026292547.1:0-84566 GCF_023091745.1 Budorcas taxicolor
CGTTAGCTCGAGATGAGGGATCCTTTCCCTGCTTCGTCGGGAAAGAGTACCCGGCGTTCCCGTCCCATCTCAAGAGGAGGCCCTCTCAACAGGAACGGCGAGAGGAACTCCAGGGTCGTGCCACCATTCCAAGAGTCCCCCAGATGTCTCAGTCCATTCCAGAGGAACCACTTTTCCCTTCACCGGCAAGTCTTTCACGCCGAGGATCGACTCACACCAAGGTGGCACGTGGCACAGCCCTGTGGGAAGCCTCGTGGGAAAGCCTCGAGGGACAGCCTCAGGGAAAGCCACAGATCCATTGATCCATGTGACAGGAAGCGTGACACTACTGCTGCAGCTCGGGAGGAAAGCTCACGTGCATGCCCCCACTAGAGACGAGGCCTGACTCCCCTGGGGAGACTCAGAAGCACCCCAAGATCCATGGCAACACTGGAGAGGAATCCTCAGGTCCCGGCCCCGACTCCACACAAGGACTGAGCCCCGGCATGGACGGGAGAGGAATCCCGAGAGGTCCCCTAGCAACTCGCATGGGGACTGGCCTTTCCTGAGGCCCCCAGAGCGGGTCCCTGAGGTCCCCGTCGTAACTCGAGAAGACCTGCCGCAACTCGAGAAAATCCAGGAGGTTCTCCCCTCCAGGCGAGATGAGGCCCATTTCCGCTGAGGCGTCTCGAGGCTGATCACACCTCCCCTCTGGAACTTCGAAAGGGTCCTTCACACCCTTGGTGCAAATCAAGAAGTTCCCCGACATACCCGTCTCCACTCGAGAGGAATCACGAGGGTCCCGCCCACATCCAGATTAGCCCCGTTTCCGCCTCGTAGCTCGAGATGAGGGATCCTTTCCCTGCTAGTCGGGAAAGAGTTCCCGGCGTTCCCGTCGCATCTCAAGAGGAGGCCCTTTCAACAGGAACGGCGAGAGGAACTCCAGGGTCGTGCCACCATTCAAAGAGTCCCCCAGATGTCTCAGTCCATTCCAGAGGAACCTCTTTTCCCTTCACCGGCTCGTCTTTCACGCCGAGGATCGACTCACACCAAGGTGGCATGTGGCACAGCCCTGTGGGAAAGCCTCGTGGGAAAGCCTCGAGGGACAGCCTCGAGGGAAAGCCACAGATCCCTTGATCCACGTGACAGGAAGCGTGACACTACTGCTGCAGCTCGGGAGGAAAGCGCACGTGCATGCCCCCACTCGAGACGAGGCCTGACTCCCCTGGGGAGACTCAGAAGCACCCCAAGATCCATGGCAACACTGGAGAGGAATCCTCAGGTTCCGGCCCCGACTCCACACAAGGACTGAGGCCCCGGCATGGACGGGAGAGGAATCCCGAGAGGTCCCCTAGCAACTCGCATGGGGACTGGCCTTTCCTGAGGCCCCCAGAGCGGGTCCCTGAGGTCCCCGTCGTAACTCGAGAAGACCTGCCGCAACTCGAGAAAATCCAGGAGGTTCTCCCCTCCAGGCGAGATGAGGCCCATTTCCGCTGAGGCGTCTCGAGGCTGATCACACCTCCCCTCTGGAACTTCGAAAGGGTCCTTCACACCCTTGGTGCAAATCAAGAAGTTCCCCGACATACCCGTCTCCACTCGAGAGGAATCACGAGGGTCCCGCCCACATCCAGATTAGCCCCGTTTCCGCCTCGTAGCTCGAGATGAGGGATCCTTTCCCTGCTAGTCGGGAAAGAGTTCCCGGCGTTCCCGTCGCATCTCAAGAGGAGGCCCTTTCAACAGGAACGGCGAGAGGAACTCCAGGGTCGTGCCACCATTCAAAGAGTCCCCCAGATGTCTCAGTCCATTCCAGAGGAACCTCTTTTCCCTTCACCGGCTCGTCTTTCACGCCGAGGATCGACTCACACCAAGGTGGCATGTGGCACAGCCCTGGGGGAAAGCCTCGTGGGAAAGCCTCGAGGGACAGCCTCGAGGGAAAGCCACAGATCCCTTGATCCACGTGACAGGAAGCGTGACACTACTGCTGCAGCTCGGGAGGAAAGCGCACGTGCATGCCCCCACTCGAGACGAGGCCTGACTCCCCTGGGGAGACTCAGAAGCACCCCAAGATCCATGGCAACACTGGAGAGGAATCCTCAGGTTCCGGCCCCGACTCCACACAAGGACTGAGGCCCCGGCATGGACGGGAGAGGTATCCCGAGAGGTCCCCTAGCAACTCGCATGGGGACTGGCCTTTCCTGAGGCCACCAGAGCGGGTCCCTGAGGTCCCCGTCGTAATTCGAGAAGACCTGCCGCAACTCGAGAAAATCCAGGAGGTTCTCCCCTGCAGGCGAGATGAGGCCCATTTACGCTGAGGCGTCTCGAAGCTGATCACACCTCACCTCTGGAACTTCGAAAGGGTCCTTCACATCCTTGGTGCAAATCAAGAAGTTCCCCGACCTAGCCGTCTCCACTCGAGAGGAATCACGAGGGTCCCGCCCACATCCAGAGGAGCCCCGTTTCTGCCTCGTAGCTCGAGATGAGGGATCCTTTCCCTGCTTCGTCGGGAAAGAGTACCCGGCGTTCCCGTCCCATCTCAAGAGGAGGCCCTCTCAACAGGAACGGCGAGAGGAACTCCAGGGTCGTGCCACCATTCCAAGAGTCCCCCAGATGTCTCAGTCCATTCCAGAGGAACCACTTTTCCCTTCACCGGCAAGTCTTTCACGCCGAGGATCGACTCACACCAAGGTGGCACGTGGCACAGCCCTGTGGGAAAGCCTCGTGGGAAAGCCTCGAGGGACAGCCTCAGGGAAAGCCACAGATCCATTGATCCATGTGACAGGAAGCGTGACACTACTGCTGCAGCTCGGGAGGAAAGCTCACGTGCATGCCCCCACTAGAGACGAGGCCTGACTCCCCTGGGGAGACTCAGAAGCACCCCAAGATCCATGGCAACACTGGAGAGGAATCCTCAGGTCCCGGCCCCGACTCCACACAAGGACTGAGGCCCCGGCATGGACGGGAGAGGAATCCCGAGAGGTCCCCTAGCAACTCGCATGGGGACTGGCCTTTCCTGAGGCCCCCAGAGCGGGTCCCTGAGGTCCCCGTCGTAACTCGAGAAGACCTGCCGCAACTCGAGAAAATCCAGGAGGTTCTCCCCTCCAGGCGAGATGAGGCCCATTTCCGCTGAGGCGTCTCGAGGCTGATCACACCTCCCCTCTGGAACTTCGAAAGGGTCCTTCACACCCTTGGTGCAAATCAAGAAGTTCCCCGACATACCCGTCTCCACTCGAGAGGAATCACGAGGGTCCCGCCCACATCCAGATTAGCCCCGTTTCCGCCTCGTAGCTCGAGATGAGGGATCCTTTCCCTGCTAGTCGGGAAAGAGTTCCCGGCGTTCCCGTCGCATCTCAAGAGGAGGCCCTTTCAACAGGAACGGCGAGAGGAACTCCAGGGTCGTGCCACCATTCAAAGAGTCCCCCAGATGTCTCAGTCCATTCCAGAGGAACCTCTTTTCCCTTCACCGGCTCGTCTTTCACGCCGAGGATCGACTCACACCAAGGTGGCATGTGGCACAGCCCTGTGGGAAAGCCTCGTGGGAAAGCCTCGAGGGACAGCCTCGAGGGAAAGCCACAGATCCCTTGATCCACGTGACAGGAAGCGTGACACTACTGCTGCAGCTCGGGAGGAAAGCGCACGTGCATGCCCCCACTCGAGACGAGGCCTGACTCCCCTGGGGAGACTCAGAAGCACCCCAAGATCCATGGCAACACTGGAGAGGAATCCTCAGGTTCCGGCCCCGACTCCACACAAGGACTGAGGCCCCGGCATGGACGGGAGAGGAATCCCGAGAGGTCCCCTAGCAACTCGCATGGGGACTGGCCTTTCCTGAGGCCCCCAGAGCGGGTCCCTGAGGTCCCCGTCGTAACTCGAGAAGACCTGCCGCAACTCGAGAAAATCCAGGAGGTTCTCCCCTCCAGGCGAGATGAGGCCCATTTCCGCTGAGGCGTCTCGAGGCTGATCACACCTCCCCTCTGGAACTTCGAAAGGGTCCTTCACACCCTTGGTGCAAATCAAGAAGTTCCCCGACATACCCGTCTCCACTCGAGAGGAATCACGAGGGTCCCGCCCACATCCAGATTAGCCCCGTTTCCGCCTCGTAGCTCGAGATGAGGGATCCTTTCCCTGCTAGTCGGGAAAGAGTTCCCGGCGTTCCCGTCGCATCTCAAGAGGAGGCCCTTTCAACAGGAACGGCGAGAGGAACTCCAGGGTCGTGCCACCATTCAAAGAGTCCCCCAGATGTCTCAGTCCATTCCAGAGGAACCTCTTTTCCCTTCACCGGCTCGTCTTTCACGCCGAGGATCGACTCACACCAAGGTGGCATGTGGCACAGCCCTGGGGGAAAGCTTCGTGGGAAAGCCTCGAGGGACAGCCTCGAGGGAAAGCCACAGATCCCTTGATCCACGTGACAGGAAGCGTGACACTACTGCTGCAGCTCGGGAGGAAAGCGCACGTGCATGCCCCCACTCGAGACGAGGCCTGACTCCCCTGGGGAGACTCAGAAGCACCCCAAGATCCATGGCAACACTGGAGAGGAATCCTCAGGTTCCGGCCCCGACTCCACACAAGGACTGAGGCCCCGGCATGGACGGGAGAGGAATCCCGAGAGGTCCCCTAGCAACTCGCATGGGGACTGGCCTTTCCTGAGGCAACCAGAGCGGGTCCCTGAGGTCCCCGTCGTAATTCGAGAAGACCTGCCGCAACTCGAGAAAATCCAGGAGGTTCTCCCCTGCAGGCGAGATGAGGCCCATTTACGCTGAGGCGTCTCGAAGCTGATCACACCTCACCTCTGGAACTTCGAAAGGGTCCTTCACATCCTTGGTGCAAATCAAGAAGTTCCCCCGACCTAGCCGTCTCCACTCGAGAGGAATCACGAGGGTCCCGCCCACATCCAGAGGAGCCCCGTTTCTGCCTCGTAGCTCGAGATGAGGGATCCTTTCCCTGCTTCGTCGGGAAAGAGTACCCGGCGTTCCCGTCCCATCTCAAGAGGAGGCCCTCTCAACAGGAACGGCGAGAGGAACTCCAGGGTCGTGCCACCATTCCAAGAGTCCCCCAGATGTCTCAGTCCATTGCAGAGGAAACCTCTTTTCCCTTCACCGGCTCGTCTTTCACGCCGAGGATCGACTCACACCAAGGTGGCACGTGGCACAGCCCTGTGGGAAAGCCTCGTGGGAAAGCCTCGAGGGACAGCCTCGAGGGAAAGCCACAGATCCCTTGATCCACGTGACAGGAAGCGTGACACTACTGCTGCAGCTCGGGAGGAAAGCGCACGTGCATGCCCCCACTCGAGACGAGGCCTGACTCCCCTGGGGAGACTCAGAAGCACCCCAAGATCCATGGCAACACTGGAGAGGAATCCTCAGGTTCCGGCCCCGACTCCACACAAGGACTGAGGCCCCGGCATGGACGGGAGGGGAATCCCGAGAGGTCCCTAGCAACTCGCATGGGGACTGGCCTTTCCTGAGGCCACCAGAGCGGGTCCCTGAGGTCCCCGTCGTAACTCGAGAAGACCTGCCGCAACTCGAGAAAATCCAGGAGGTTCTCCCCTCCAGGCGAGATGAGGCCCATTTCCGCTGAGGCTTCTCGAGGCTGATCACACCTCCCCTCCGGAACTTCGAAAGGGTCCTTCACACCCTTGGTGCAAATCAAGAAGTTCCCCGACATACCCGTCTCCACTCGAGAGGAATCACGAGGGTCCCGCCCACATCCAGAGGAGCCCCGTTTCTGCCTCGTAGCTCGAGATGAGGGATCCTTTCCCTGCTTCGTCGGGAAAGAGTTCCCGGCGTTCCCGTCGCATCTCAAGAGAAGGCCCTCTCAACAGGAACGGCGAGAGGAACTCCAGGGTCGTGCCACCATTCCAAGAGTCCCCCAGATGTCTCAGTCCATTCCAGAGGAACCTCTTTTCCCTTCACCGGCTCGTCTTTCACGCCGAGGATCGACTCACACCAAGGTGGCACGTGGCACAGCCCTGTGGGAAAGCCTCGTGGGAAAGCCTCGAGGGACAGCCTCGAGGGAAAGCCACAGATCCCTTGATCCACGTGACAGGAAGCGTGACACTACTGCTGCAGCTCGGGAGGAAAGCGCACGTGCATGCCCCCACTCGAGACGAGGCCTGACTCCCCTGGGGAGACTCAGAAGCACCCCAAGATCCATGGCAACACTGGAGAGGAATCCTCAGGTTCCGGCCCCGATTCCACACAAGGACTGATGCCCCTGCATGGACGGGAGAGGAATCCCGAGAGGTCCCCTAGCAACTCGCATGGGGACTGGCCTTTCCTGAGGCCACCAGAGCGGGTCCCTGAGGTCCCCGTCGTAACTCGAGAAGAACTGCCGCAACTCGAGTAAATCCAGGAGGTTCTCCCCTCCAGGCGAGATGAGGCCCATTTCCGCTGAGGCGTCTCGAGGCTGATCACACCTCACCTCTGGAACTTCGAAAGGGTCCTTCACACCCTTGGTGCAAATCAAGAAGTTCCCCGACATACCCGTCTCCACTCGAGAGGAATCACGAGGGTCCCGCCCACATCCAGAGGAGCCCCGTTTCCGCCTCGTAGCTCGAGATGAGGGATCCTTTCCCTGCTTCGTCGGGAAAGAGTTCCCGGCGTTCCCGTCGCAACTCAAGAGGAGGCCCTCTCAACAGGAACGGCGAGAGGAACTCCAGGGTCGTGCCACCATTCCAAGAGTCCCCCAGATGTCTCAGTCCATTCCAGAGGAACCTCTTTTCCCTTCACCGGCTCGTCTTTCACGCCGAGGATCGACTCACACCAAGGTGGCACGTGGCACAGGCCTGTGGGAAAGCCTCGTGGGAAAGCCTCGAGGGACAGCCTCGAGGGAAAGCCACAGATCCCTTGATCCACGTGACAGGAAGCGTGACACTACTGCTGCAGCTCGGGAGGAAAGCGCACGTGCATGCCCCCCACTCGAGACGAGGCCTGACTCCCCTGGGGAGACTCAGAAGCACCCCAAGATCCATGGCAACACTGGAGAGGAATCCTCAGGTCCCGGCCCCGACTCCACACAAGGACTGAGGCCCCGGGATGAACGGGAGAGGAATCCCGAGAGGTCCCCTAGCAACTCGCATGGGGACTGGCCTTTCCTGAGGCCCCCAGAGCGGGTCCCTGAGGTCCCCGTCGTAACTCGAGAAGACCTGCCGCAACTCGAGAAAATCCAGGAGGTTCTCCCCTCCAGGCGAGATGAGGCCCATTTCCGCTGAGGCGTCTCGAGGCTGATCACACCTCCCCTCTGGAACTTCGAAAGGGTCCTTCACACCCTTGGTGCAAATCAAGAAGTTCCCCGAAATACCCGTCTCCACTCGAGAGGAATCACGAGGGTCCCGCCCACATCCAGATTAGCCCCGTTTCCGCCTCGTAGCTCGAGATGAGGGATCCTTTCCCTGCTAGTCGGGAAAGAGTACCCGGCGTTCCCGTCGCATCTCAAGAGGAGGCCCTTTCAACAGGAACGGCGAGAGGAACTCCAGGGTCGTGCCACCATTCCAAGAGTCCCCCAGATGTCTCAGTCCATTCCAGAGGAACCTCTTTTCCCTTCACCGGCTCGTCTTTCACGCCGAGGATCGACTCACACCAAGGTGGCACGTGGCACAGCCCTGTGGGAAAGCCTCGTGGGAAAGCCTCGAGGGACAGCCTCGAGGGAAAGCCACAGATCCCTTGATCCACGTGACAGGAAGCGTGACACTACTGCTGCAGCTCGGGAGGAAAGCGCACGTGCATGCCCCCACTCGAGACGAGGCCTGACTCCCCTGGGGAGACTCAGAAGCACCCCAAGATCCATGGCAACACTGGAGAGGAATCCTCAGGTTCCGGCCCCGACTCCACACAAGGACTGAGGCCCCGGCATGGACGGGAGAGGAATCCCGAGAGGTCCCCTAGCAACTCGCATGGGGACTGGCCTTTCCTGAGGCCACCAGAGCGGGTCCCTGAGGTCCCCGTCGTAATTCGAGAAGACCTGCCGCAACTCGAGAAAATCCAGGAGGTTCTCCCCTGCAGGCGAGATGAGGCCCATTTACGCTGAGGCGTCTCGAAGCTGATCACACCTCACCTCTGGAACTTCGAAAGGGTCCTTCACATCCTTGGTGCAAATCAAGAAGTTCCCCGACCTAGCCGTCTCCACTCGAGAGGAATCACGAGGGTCCCGCCCACATCCAGAGGAGCCCCGTTTCTGCCTCGTAGCTCGAGATGAGGGATCCTTTCCCTGCTTCGTCGGGAAAGAGTACCCGGCGTTCCCGTCGCATCTCAAGAGGAGGCCCTCTCAACAGGAACGGCGAGAGGAACTCCAGGGTCGTGCCACCATTCCAAGAGTCCCCCAGATGTCTCAGTCCATTCCAGAGGAACCACTTTTCCCTTCACCGGCAAGTCTTTCACGCCGAGGATCGACTCACACCAAGGTGGCACGTGGCACAGCCCTGTGGGAAAGCCTCGTGGGAAAGCCTCGAGGGACAGCCTCAGGGAAAGCCACAGATCCCTTGATCCACGTGACAGGAAGCGTGACACTACTGCTGCAGCTCGGGAGGAAAGCGCACGTGCATGCCCCCACTAGAGACGAGGCCTGACTCCCCTGGGGAGACTCAGAAGCACCCCAAGATCCATGGCAACACTGGAGAGGAATCCTCAGGTCCCGGCCCCGACTCCACACAAGGACTGAGGCCCCGGCATGGACGGGAGAGGAATCCCGAGAGGTCCCCTAGCAACTCGCATGGGGACTGGCCTTTCCTGAGGCCCCCAGAGCGGGTCCCTGAGGTCCCCGTCGTAACTCGAGAAGACCTGCCGCAACTCGAGAAAATCCAGGAGGTTCTCCCCTCCAGGCGAGATGAGGCCCATTTCCGCTGAGGCGTCTCGAGGCTGATCACACCTCCCCTCTGGAACTTCGAAAGGGTCCTTCACACCCTTGGTGCAAATCAAGAAGTTCCCCGACATACCCGTCTTCACTCGAGAGGAATCACGAGGGTCCCGCCCACATCCAGATTAGCCCCGTTTCCGCCTCGTAGCTCGAGATGAGGGATCCTTTCCCTGCTTCGTCGGGAAAGAGTTCCCGGCGTTCCCGTCGCATCTCAAGAGGAGGCCCTTTCAACAGGAACGGCGAGAGGAACTCCAGGGTCGTGCCACCATTCCAAGAGTCCCCCAGATGTCTCAGTCCATTCCAGAGGAACCTCTTTTCCCTTCACCGGCTCGTCTTTCACGCCGAGGATCGACTCACACCAAGGTGGCACGTGGCACAGCCCTGTGGGAAAGCCTCGTGGGAAAGCCTCGAGGGACAGCCTCGAGGGAAAGCCACAGATCCCTTGATCCACGTGACAGGAAGCGTGACACTACTGCTGCAGCTCGGGAGGAAAGCGCACGTGCATGCCCCCACTCGAGACGAGGCCTGACTCCCCTGGGGAGACTCAGAAGCACCCCAAGATCCATGGCAACACTGGAGAGGAATCCTCAGGTTCCGGCCCCGACTCCACACAAGGACTGAGGCCCCGGCATGGACGGGAGAGGAATCCAGAGAGGTCCCCTAGTAACTGGCATGGGGACTGGCCTTTCCTGAGGCCACCAGAGCGGGTCCCTGAGGTCCCCGTCGTAACTCGAGAAGACCTGCCGCAACTCCAGAAAATCCAGGAGGTTCTCCCCTCCAGGCGAGATGAGGCCCATTTCCGCTGAGGCGTCTCGAGGCTGATCACACCTCACCTGCGGAACTTCGAAAGGGTCCTTCACACCCTTGGTGCAAATCAAGAAGTTCCCCGACATACCCGTCTCCACTCGAGAGGAATCACGAGGGTCCCGCCCACATCCAGAGGAGACCCGTTTCCGCCTCATAGCTCGAGATGTGGGATCCTTTCCCTGCTTCGTCGGGAAAGAGTTCCCGGCGTTCCCGTCGCATCTCAAGAGGAGGCCCTCTCAACAGGAACAGCGAGAGGAACTCCAGGGTCGTGCCACCATTCCAAGAGTCCCCCAGATGTCTCAGTCCATTCCAGAGGAACCACTTTTCCCTTCACCGGCAAGTCTTTCACGCCGAGGATCGACTCACACCAAGGTGGCACGTGGCACAGCCCTGTGGGAAAGCCTCGTGGGAAAGCCTCGAGGGACAGCCTCAGGGAAAGCCACAGATCCCTTGATCCATGTGACAGGAAGCGTGACACTACTGCTGCAGCTCGGGAGGAAAGCGCACGTGCATGCCCCCACTAGAGACGAGGCCTGACTCCCCTGGGGAGACTCAGAAGCACCCCAAGATCCATGGCAACACTGGAGAGGAATCCTCAGGTCCCGGCCCCGACTCCACACAAGGACTGAGGCCCCGGGATGAACGGGAGAGGAATCCCGAGAGGTCCCCTAGCAACTCGCATGGGGACTGGCCTTTCCTGAGGCCCCCAGAGCGGGTCCCTGAGGTCCCCGTCGTAACTCGAGAAGACCTGCCGCAACTCGAGAAAATCCAGGAGGTTCTCCCCTCCAGGCGAGATGAGGCCCATTTCCGCTGAGGCGTCTCGAGGCTGATCACACCTCCCCTCTGGAACTTCGAAAGGGTCCTTCACACCCTTGGTGCAAATCAAGAAGTTCCCCGAAATACCCGTCTCCACTCGAGAGGAATCACGAGGGTCCCGCCCACATCCAGATTAGCCCCGTTTCCGCCTCGTAGCTCGAGATGAGGGATCCTTTCCCTGCTAGTCGGGAAAGAGTACCCGGCGTTCCCGTCGCATCTCAAGAGGAGGCCCTTTCAACAGGAACGGCGAGAGGAACTCCAGGGTCGTGCCACCATTCCAAGAGTCCCCCAGATGTCTCAGTCCATTGCAGAGTAACCTCTTTTCCCTTCACCGGCTCGTCTTTCACGCCGAGGATCGACTCACACCAAGGTGGCACGTGGCACAGCCCTGTGGGAAAGCCTCGTGGGAAAGCCTCGAGGGACAGCCTCGAGGGAAAGCCACAGATCCCTTGATCCACGTGACAGGAAGGGTGACACTACTGCTGCAGCTCGGGAGGAAAGCGCACGTGCATGCCTCCACTCGAGACGAGGCCTGACTCCCCTGGGGAGACTCAGAAGCACCCCAAGATCCATGGCAACACTGGAGAGGAATCCTCAGGTTCCGGCCCCGACTCCACACAAGGACTGAGGCCCCGGCATGGACGGGAGAGGAATCCCGAGAGGTCCCCTAGCAACTCGCATGGGGACTGGCCTTTCCTGAGGCCACCAGAGCGGGTCCCTGAGGTCCCCGTCGTAATTCGAGAAGACCTGCCGCAACTCGAGAAAATCCAGGAGGTTCTCCCCTGCAGGCGAGATGAGGCCCATTTACGCTGAGGCGTCTCGAAGCTGATCACACCTCACCTCTGGAACTTCGAAAGGGTCCTTCACATCCTTGGTGCAAATCAAGAAGTTCCCCGACCTAGCCGTCTCCACTCGAGAGGAATCACGAGGGTCCCGCCCACATCCAGAGGAGCCCCGTTTCTGCCTCGTAGCTCGAGATGAGGGATCCTTTCCCTGCTTCGTCGGGAAAGAGTACCCGGCGTTCCCGTCGCATCTCAAGAGGAGGCCCTCTCAACAGGAACGGCGAGAGGAACTCCAGGGTCGTGCCACCATTCCAAGAGTCCCCCAGATGTCTCAGTCCATTCCAGAGGAACCACTTTTCCCTTCACCGGCAAGTCTTTCACGCCGAGGATCGACTCACACCAAGGTGGCACGTGGCACAGCCCTGTGGGAAAGCCTCGTGGGAAAGCCTCGAGGGACAGCCTCAGGGAAAGCCACAGATCCCTTGATCCACGTGACAGGAAGCGTGACACTACTGCTGCAGCTCGGGAGGAAAGCGCACGTGCATGCCCCCACTAGAGACGAGGCCTGACTCCCCTGGGGAGACTCAGAAGCACCCCAAGATCCATGGCAACACTGGAGAGGAATCCTCAGGTCCCGGCCCCGACTCCACACAAGGACTGAGGCCCCGGCATGGACGGGAGAGGAATCCCGAGAGGTCCCCTAGCAACTCGCATGGGGACTGGCCTTTCCTGAGGCCCCCAGAGCGGGTCCCTGAGGTCCCCGTCGTAACTCGAGAAGACCTGCCGCAACTCGAGAAAATCCAGGAGGTTCTCCCCTCCAGGCGAGATGAGGCCCATTTCCGCTTAGGCGTCTCGAGGCTGATCACACCTCCCATCTGGAACTTCGAAAGGGTCCTTCACACCCTTGGTGCAAATCAAGAAGTTCCCCGACATACCCGTCTCCACTCGAGAGGAATCACGAGGGTCCCGCCCACATCCAGATTAGCCCCGTTTCCGCCTCGTAGCTCGAGATGAGGGATCCTTTCCCTGCTTCGTCGGGAAAGAGTTCCCGGCGTTCCCGTCGCATCTCAAGAGGAGGCCCTTTCAACAGGAACGGCGAGAGGAACTCCAGGGTCGTGCCACCATTCCAAGAGTCCCCCAGATGTCTCAGTCCATTCCAGAGGAACCTCTTTTCCCTTCACCGGCTCGTCTTTCACGCCGAGGATCGACTCACACCAAGGTGGCACGTGGCACAGCCCTGTGGGAAAGCCTCGTGGGAAAGCCTCGAGGGACAGCCTCGAGGGAAAGCCACAGATCCCTTGATCCACGTGACAGGAAGCGTGACACTACTGCTGCAGCTAGGGAGGAAAGCGCACGTGCATGCCCCCACTCGAGACGAGGCCTGACTCCCCTGGGGAGACTCAGAAGCACCCCAAGATCCATGGCAACACTGGAGAGGAATCCTCAGGTTCCGGCCCCGACTCCACACAAGGACTGAGGCCCCGGCATGGACGGGAGAGGAATCCAGAGAGGTCCCCTAGTAACTGGCATGGGGACTGGCCTTTCCTGAGGCCACCAGAGCGGGTCCCTGAGGTCCCCGTCGTAACTCGAGAAGACCTGCCGCAACTCGAGAAAATCCAGGAGGTTCTCCCCTCCAGGCGAGATGAGGCCCATTTCCGCTGAGGCGTCTCGAGGCTGATCACACCTCACCTCCGGAACTTCGAAAGGGTCCTTCACACCCTTGGTGCAAATCAAGAAGTTCCCCGACATACCCGTCTCCACTCGAGAGGAATCACGAGGGTCCCGCCCACATCCAGAGGAGACCCGTTTCCGCCTCATAGCTCGAGATGTGGGATCCTTTCCCTGCTTCGTCGGGAAAGAGTTCCCGGCGTTCCCGTCGCATCTCAAGAGGAGGCCCTCTCAACAGGAACGGCGAGAGGAACTCCAGGGTCGTGCCACCATTCCAAGAGTCCCCCAGATGTCTCAGTCCATTCCAGAGGAACCTCTTTTCCCTTCACCGGCTCGTCTTTCACGCCGAGGATCGACTCACACCAAGGTGGCATGTGGCACAGCCCTGTGGGAAAGCCTCGTGGGAAAGCCTCGAGGGACAGCCTCGAGGGAAAGCCACAGATCCCTTGATCCACGTGACAGGAAGCGTGACACTACTGCTGCAGCTCGGGAGGAAAGCGCACGTGCATGCCCCCACTCGAGACGAGGCCTGACTCCCCTGGGGAGACTCAGAAGCACCCCAAGATCCATGGCAACACTGGAGAGGAATCCTCAGGTCCCGGCCCCGACTCCACACAAGGACTGAGGCCCCGGCATGGACGGGAGAGGAATCCCGAGAGGTCCCCTAGCAACTCGCATGGGGACTGGCCTTTCCTGAGGCCACCAGAGCGGGTCCCTGAGGTCCCCGTCGTAACTCGAGAAGACCTGCCGCAACTCGAGAAAATCCAGGAGGTTCTCCCCTCCAGGCGAGATGAGGCCCATTTCCGCTGAGGCGTCTCGAGGCTGATCACACCTCACCTCTGGAACTTCGAACGGGTCCTTCACATCCTTGGTGCAAATCAAGAAGTTCCCCGACCTAGCCGTCTCCACTCGAGAGGAATCACGAGGGTCCCGCCCACATCCAGAGGAGCCCCGTTTCTGCCTCGTAGCTCGAGATGAGGGATCCTTTCCCTGCTTCGTCGGGAAAGAGTACCCGGCGTTCCCGTCGCATCTCAAGAGGAGGCCCTCTCAACAGGAACGGCGAGAGGAACTCCAGGGTCGTGCCACCATTCCAAGAGTCCCCCAGATGTCTCAGTCCATTCCAGAGGAACCACTTTTCCCTTCACCGGCAAGTCTTTCACGCCGAGGATCGACTCACACCAAGGTGGCACGTGGCACAGCCCTGTGGGAAAGCCTCGTGGGAAAGCCTCGAGGGACAACCTCAGGGAAAGCCACAGATCCCTTGATCCACGTGACAGGAAGCGTGACACTACTGCTGCAGCTCGGGAGGAAAGCGCACGTGCATGCCCCCACTCGAGACGAGGCCTGACTCCCCTGGGGAGACTCAGAAGCACCCCAAGATCCATGGCAACACTGGAGAGGAATCCTCAGGTCCCGGCCCCGACTCCACACAAGGACTGAGGCCCCGGCATGGACGGGAGAGGAATCCCGAGAGGTCCCCTAGCAACTCGCATGGGGACTGGCCTTTCCTGAGGCCCCCAGAGCGGGTCCCTGAGGTCCCCGTTGTAACTCGAGAAGACCTGCCGCAACTCGAGAAAATCCAGGAGGTTCTCCCCTCCAGGCGAGATGAGGCCCATTTCCGCTGAGGCGTCTCGAGGCTGATCACACCTCACCTCTGGAACTTCGAAAGGGTCCTTCACACCCTTGGTGCAAATCAAGAAGTTCCCCGACATACCCGTCTCCACTCGAGAGGAATCACGAGGGTCCCGCCCACATCCAGAGGAGACCCGTTTCCGCCTCATAGCTCGAGATGTGGGATCCTTTCCCTGCTTCGTCGGGAAAGAGTTCCCGGCGTTCCCGTCGCATCTCAAGAGGAGGCCCTCTCAACAGGAACGGCGAGAGGAACTCCAGGGTCGTGCCACCATTCCAAGAGTCCCCCAGATGTCTCAGTCCATTCCAGAGGAACCTCTTTTCCCTTCACCGGCTCGTCTTTCACGCCGAGGATCGACTCACAACAAGGTGGCACGTGGCACAGCCCTGTGGGAAAGCCTCGTGGGAAAGCCTCGAGGGACAGCCTCGAGGGAAAGCCACAGATCCCTTGATCCACGTGACAGGAAGCGTGACACTACTGCTGCAGCTCGGGAGGAAAGCGCACGTGCATGCCCCCACTCGAGACGAGGCCTGACTCCCCTGGGGAGACTCAGAAGCACCCCAAGATCCATGGCAACACTGGAGAGGAATCCTCAGGTTCCGGCCCCGACTCCACACAAGGACTGAGGCCCCGGCATGGACGGGAGAGGAATCCCGAGAGGTCCCCTAGCAACTCGCATGGGGACTGGCCTTTCCTGAGGCCACCAGAGCGGGTCCCTGAGGTCCCCGTCGTAACTCGAGAAGACCTGCCGCAACTCGAGAAAATCCAGGAGGTTCTCCCCTGCAGGCGAGATGAGGCCCATTTACGCTGAGGCGTCTCGAAGCTGATCACACCTCACCTCTGGAACTTCGAAAGGGTCCTTCACATCCTTGGTGCAAATCAAGAAGTTCCCCGACCTAGCCGTCTCCACTCGAGAGGAATCACGAGGGTCCCGCCCACATCCAGAGGAGCCCCGTTTCTGCGTCGTAGCTCGAGATGAGGGATCCTTTCCCTGCTTCGTCGGGAAAGAGTACCCGGCGTTCCCGTCGCATCTCAAGAGGAGGCCCTCTCAACAGGAACGGCGAGAGGAACTCCAGGGTCGTGCCACCATTCCAAGAGTCCCCCAGATGTCTCAGTCCATTCCAGAGGAACCACTTTTCCCTTCACCGGCAAGTCTTTCACGCCGAGGATCGACTCACACGAAGGTGGCACGTGGCACAGCCCTGTGGGAAAGCCTCGTGGGAAAGCCTCGAGGGACAGCCTCAGGGAAAGCCACAGATCCCTTGATCCACGTGACAGGAAGCGTGACACTACTGCTGCAGCTCGGGAGGAAAGCGCACGTGCATGCCCCCACTCGAGACGAGGCCTGACTCCCCTGGGGAGACTCAGAAGCACCCCAAGATCCATGGCAACACTGGAGAGGAATCCTCAGGTTCCGGCCCCGACTCCACACAAGGACTGAGGCCCCGGCATGGACGGGAGAGGAATCCAGAGAGGTCCCCTAGTAACTCGCATGGGGTCTGGCCTTTCCTGAGGCCACCAGAGCGGGTCCCTGAGGTCCCCGTCGTAACTCGAGAAGACCTGCCGCAACTCGAGAAAATCCAGGAGGTTCTCCCCTCCAGGCGAGATGAGGCCCATTTCCGCTGAGGCGTCTCGAGGCTGATCACACCTCACCTCCGGAACTTCGAAAGGGTCCTTCACACCCTTGGTGCAAATCAAGAAGTTCCCCGACATACCCGTCTCCACTCGAGAGGAATCACGAGGGTCCCGCCCACATCCAGAGGAGACCCGTTTCCGCCTCATAGCTCGAGATGTGGGATCCTTTCCCTGCTTCGTCGGGAAAGAGTTCCCGGCGTTCCCGTCGCATCTCAAGAGGAGGCCCTCTCAACAGGAACGGCGAGAGGAACTCCAGGGTCGTGCCACCATTCCAAGAGTCCCCCAGATGTCTCAGTCCATTCCAGAGGAACCTCTTTTCCCTTCACCGGCTCGTCTTTCACGCCGAGGATCGACTCACACCAAGGTGGCATGTGGCACAGCCCTGTGGGAAAGCCTCGTGGGAAAGCCTCGAGGGACAGCCTCGAGGGAAAGCCACAGATCCCTTGATCCACGTGACAGGAAGCGTGACACTACTGCTGCAGCTCGGGAGGAAAGCGCACGTGCATGCCCCCACTCGAGACGAGGCCTGACTCCCCTGGGGAGACTCAGAAGCACCCCAAGATACATGGCAACACTGGAGAGGAATCCTCAGGTTCCGGCCCCGACTCCACACAAGGACTGAGGCCCCGGCATGGACGGGAGAGGAATCCCGAGAGGTCCCCTAGCAACTCGCATGGGGACTGGCCTTTCCTGAGGCCACCAGAGCGGGTCCCTGAGGTCCCCGTCGTAATTCGAGAAGACCTGCCGCAACTCGAGAAAATCCAGGAGGTTCTCCCCTGCATGCGAGATGAGGCCCATTTACGCTGAGGCGTCTCGAAGCTGATCACACCTCACCTCTGGAACTTCGAAAGGGTCCTTCACACCCTTGGTGCAAATCAAGAAGTTCCCCGACATACCCGTCTCCACTCGAGAGGAATCACGAGGGTCCCGCCCATATCCAGAGGAGACCCGTTTCCGCCTCATAGCTCGAGATGTGGGATCCTTTCCCTGCTTCGTCGGGAAAGAGTTCCCGGCGTTCCCGTCGCATCTCAAGAGGAGGCCCTCTCAACAGGAACGGCGAGAGGAACTCCAGGGTCGTGCCACCGTTCCAAGAGTCCCCCAGATGTCTCAGTCCATTCCAGAGGAACCTCTTTTCCCTTCACCGGCTCGTCTTTCACGCCGAGGATCGACTCACACCAAGGTGGCATGTGGCACAGCCCTGTGGGAAAGCCTCGTGGGAAAGCCTCGAGGGACAGCCTCGAGGGAAAGCCACAGATCCCTTGATCCACGTGACAGGAAGCGTGACACTACTGCTGCAGCTCGGGAGGAAAGCGCACGTGCATGCCCCCACTCGAGACGAGGCCTGACTCCCCTGGGGAGACTCAGAAGCACCCCAAGATCCATGGCAACACTGGAGAGGAATCCTCAGGTCCCGGCCCCGACTCCACACAAGGACTGAGGCCCCGGCATGGACGGGAGAGGAATCCCGAGAGGTCCCCTAGCAACTCGCATGGGGACTGGCCTTTCCTGAGGCCCCCAGAGCGGGTCCCTGAGGTCCCCGTCGTAACTCGAGAAGACCTGCCACAACTCGAGAAAATCCAGGAGGTTCTCCCCTCCAGGCGAGATGAGGCCCATTTCCGCTGAGGCGTCTCGAGGCTGATCACACCTGCCCTCTGGAACTTCGAAAGGGTCCTTCACACCCTTGGTGCAAATCAAGAAGTTCCCCGACATACCCGTCTCCCCTCGAGAGGAATCACGAGGGTCCCGCCCACATCCAGAGGAGCCCCGTTTCCGCCTCGTAGCTCGAGATGAGGGATCCTGTTCCTGCTTCGTCGGGAAAGAGTTCCCGGCGTTCCCGTCGCATCTCAAGAGGAGGCCCTCTCAACAGGCACGGCGAGAGGAACTCCAGGGTCGTGCCACCATTCCAAGAGTCCCCCAGATGTCTCAGTCCATTCCAGAGGAACCTCTTTTCCCTTCACCAGCTCGTCTTTCACGCCGAGGATCGACTCACACCAAGGTGGCACGTGGCACAGCCCTGTGGGAAAGCCTCGTGGGAAAGCCTCGAGGGACAGCCTCGAGGGAAAGCCACAGATCCCTTGATCCACGTGACAGGAAGCGTGACACTACTGCTGCAGCTCGGGAGGAAAGCGCACGTGCATGCCCCCACTCGAGACGAGGCCTGACTCCCCTGGGGAGACTCAGAAGCACCCCAAGATCCATGGCAACACTGGAGAGGAATCCTCAGGTTCCGGCCCCGACTCCACACAAGGACTGAGGCCCCGGCATGGACGGGAGAGGAATCCCGAGAGGTCCCCTAGCAACTCGCATGGGGACTGGCCTTTCCTGAGGCCACCAGAGCGGGTCCCTGAGGTCCCCGTCGTAACCCGAGAAGACCTGCCGCAACTCGAGAAAATCCAGGAGGTTCTCCCCTCCAGGCGAGATGAGGCCCATTTCCGCTGAGGCGTCTCGAGGCTGATCACACCTCCCCTCTGGAACTTCGAAAGGGTCCTTCACACCCTTGCTGCAAATCAAGAAGTTCCCCGACATACCCGTCTCCACTCGAGAGGAATCACGAGGGTCCCGCCCACATCCAGAGGAGCCCCGTTTCCACCTCGTAGCTCGAGATGAGGGATCCTTTCCCTGCTTCGTCGGGAAAGAGTTCCCGGCGTTCCCGTCGCATCTCAAGAGGAGGCCCTCTCAACAGGAAAGGCGAGAGGAACTCCAGGGTCGTGCCACCATTCCAAGAGTCCCCCAGATGTCTCAGTCCATTGCAGAGGAACCTCTTTTCCCTTCACTGGCTCGTCTTTCACGCCGAGGATCGACTCACACCAATGTGGCACGTGGCACAGCCCTGTGGGAAAGCCTCGTGGGAAAGCCTCGAGGGACAGCCTCGAGGGAAAGCCACAGATCCCTTGATCCACGTGACAGGAAGCGTGACACTACTGCTGCAGCTCGGGAGGAAGCGCACGTGCATGCCCCCACTCGAGACGAGGCCTGACTCCCCTGGGGAGACTCAGAAGCACCCCAAGATCCATGGCAACACTGGAGAGGAATCCTCAGGTTCCGGCCCCGACTCCACACAAGGACTGAGGCCCCGGCATGGACGGGAGAGGAATCCCGAGAGGTCCCCTAGCAACTCGCATGGGGACTGGCCTTTCCTGAGGCCACCAGAGCGGGTCCCTGAGGTCCCCGTGGTAACTCGGGAAGACCTGCCGCAACTGGAGAAAATCCAGGAGGTTCTCCCCTCCAGGCGAGATGAGGCCCATTTCCGCTGAGGCGTCTCGAGGCTGATCACACCTCACCTCTGGAACTTCGAAAGGGTCCTTCACACCCTTGGTGCAAATCACGAAGTTCCCCGACCTAGCCGTCTCCACTCGAGAGGAATCACGAGGGTCCCGCCCACATCCAGAGGAGCCCCGTTTCCGCCTCGTAGCTCGAGATGAGGGATCCTTTCCCTGCTTCGTCGGGAAAGAGTTCCCGGCGTTCCCGTCGCATCTCAAGAGGAGGCCCTCTCAACAGGAACGGCGAGAGGAACTCCAGGGTCGTGCCACCATTCCAAGAGTCCCCCAGATGTCTCAGTCCATTCCAGAGGAACCTCTTTTCCATTCACCGGCTCGTCTTTCACGCCGAGGATCGACTCACACCAAGGTGGCACGTGGCACAGCCCTGTGGGAAAGCCTCGTGGGAAAGCCTCGAGGGACAGCCTCGAGGGAAAGCCACAGATCCCTTGATCCACGTGACAGGAAGCGTGACACTACTGCTGCAGCTCGGGAGGAAAGCGCACGTGCATGCCCCCACTAGAGACGAGGCCTGACTCCCCTGGGGAGACTCAGAAGCACCCCAAGATCCATGGCAACACTGGAGGGAATCCTCAGGTTCCGGCCCCGACTCCACACAAGGACTGAGGCCCCGGCATGGACGGGAGAGGAATCCCGAGAGGTCCCCTAGCAACTCGCATGGGGACTGGCCTTTCCTGAGGCCACCAGAGCGGGTCCCTGAGGTCCCCGTCGTAACTCGAGAAGACCTGCCGCAACTCGAGAAAATCCAGGAGGTTCTCCCCTCCAGGCGAGATGAGGCCCATTTCCGCTGAGGGGTCTCGAGGCTGACCACACCTCCCCTCTGGAACTTCGAAAGGGTCCTTCACACCCTTGGTGCAAATCAAGAAGTTCCCCGACATACCCGTCTCCACTCGAGAGGAATCACGAGGGTCCCGCCCACATCCAGAGGAGCCCCGTTTCCGCCTCGTAGCTCGAGATGAGGGATCCTTTCCCTGCTTCGTCGGGAAAGAGTTCCCGGCGTTCCCGTCGCATCTCAAGAGGAGGCCCTCTCAACAGGAACGGCGAGAGGAACTCCAGGGTCGTGCCACCATTCCAAGAGTCCCCCAGATGTCTCAGTTCATTCCAGAGGAACCTCTTTTCCCTTCACCGTCTCGTCTTTCACGCCGAGGATCGACTCACACCAAGGTGGCACGTGGCACAGCCCTGTGGGAAAGCCTCGTGGGAAAGCCTCGAGGGACAGCCTCGAGGGAAAGCCACAGATCCCTTGATCCACGTGACAGGAAGCGTGACACTACTGCTGCAGCTCGGGAGGAAAGCGCACGTGCATGCCCCCACTCGAGACGAGGCCTGACTCCCCTGGGGAGACTCAGAAGCACCCCAAGATCCATGGCAACACTGGAGAGGAATCCTCAGGTTCCGGCCCCGACTCCACACAAGGACTGAGGCCCCGGCATGGACGGCAGAGGAATCCCGAGAGGTCCCCTAGCAACTCGCATGGGGACTGGCCTTTCCTGAGGCCACCAGAGCGGGTCCCTGTGGTCCCCGTCGTAACTCGAGAAGACCTGCCGCAACTCGAGAAAATCCAGGAGGTTCTCCCCTCCAGGCGAGATGAGGCCCATTTCCGCTGAGGCGTCTCGAGGCTGATCACACCTCACCTCTGGAACTTCGAAAGGGTCCTTCACACCCTTGGTGCAAATCAAGAAGTTCCCCGACCTAGCCGTCTCCACTCGAGAGGAATCACGAGGGTCCCGCCCACATCCAGAGGAGCCCCGTTTCCGCCTCGTAGCTCGAGATGAGGGATCCTTTCCCTGCTTCGTCGGGAAAGAGTTCCCGGCGTTCCCGTCGCATCTCAAGAGGAGGCCCTCTCAACAGGAACGGCGAGAGGAACTCCAGGGTCGTGCCACCATTCCAAGAGTCCCCCAGATGTCTCAGTCCATTCCAGAGGAACCTCTTTCCCTTCACCGGCTCGTTTTTCACGCCGAGGATCGACTCACACCAAGGTGGCACGTGGCACAGCCCTGTGGGAAAGCCTCGTGGGAAAGCCTCGAGGGACAGCCTCGAGGGAAAGCCACAGATCCCTTGATCCACGTGACAGGAAGCGTGACACTACTGCTGCAGCTCGGGAGGAAAGCGCACGTGCATGCCCCCACTCGAGACGAGGCCTGACTCCCCTGGGGAGACTCAGAAGCACCCCAAGATCCATGGCAACACTGGAGAGGAATCCTCAGGTTCCGGCCCCGACTCCACACAAGGACTGAGGCCCCGGCATGGACGGGAGAGGAATCCCGAGAGGTCCCCTAGCAACTCGCATGGGGACTGGCCTTTCCTGAGGCCACCAGAGCGGGTCCCTGAGGTCCCCGTCGTAACTCGAGAAGACCTTCCGCAACACGAGGAAATCCAGGAGGTTCTCCCCTCCAGGCGAGATGAGGCCCATTTCCGCTGAGGCGTCTCGAGGCTGATCACACCTCCCCTCTGGAACTTCGAAAGGGTCCTTCACACCCTTGGTGCAAATCAAGAAGTTCCGCGACATACCCGTCTCCACTCGAGAGGAATCACGAGGGTCCCGCCCACATCCAGAGGAGCCCCGTTTCCGCCTCGTAGCTCGAGATGAGGGATCCTTTCCCTGCTTCGTCGGGAAAGAGTTCCCGGCGTTCCCGTCGCATCTCAAGAGGAGGCCCTCTCAACAGGAACGGCGAGAGGAACTCCAGGGTCGTGCCACCATTCCAAGAGTCCCCCAGATGTCTCAGTCCATTCCAGAGGAACCTCTTTTCCCTTCACCGGCTCGTCTTTCACGCCGAGGATCGACTCACACCAAGGTGGCACGTGGCACAGCCCTGTGGGAAAGCCTCGTGGGAAAGCCTCGAGGGACAGCCTCGAGGGAAAGCCACAGATCCCTTGATCCACGTGACAGGAAGCGTGACACTACTGCTGCAGCTCGGGAGGAAAGCGCACGTGCATGCCCCCACTCGAGACGAGGCCTGACTCCCCTGGGGAGACTCAGAAGCACCCCAAGATCCATGGCAACACTGGAGAGGAATCCTCAGGTTCCGGCCCCGACTCCACACAAGGACTGAGGCCCCGGCATGAACGGGAGAGGAATCCCGAGAGGTCCCCTAGCACCTCGCATGGGGACTGTCCTTTCCTGAGGCCACCAGAGCGGGTCCCTGAGGTCCCCGTCGTAACTCGAGAAGACCTGCCGCAACTCGAGAAAATCCAGGAGGTTCTCCCCTCCAGGCGAGATGAGGCCCATTTCCGCTGAGGCGTCTCGAGGCTGATCACACCTCCCCTCTGGAACTTCGAAAGGGTCCTTCACACCCTTGGTGCAAATCAAGAAGTTCCCCGACATACCCGTCTCCACTCGAGAGGAATCACGAGGGTCCCGCCCACATCCAGAGGAGCCCCGTTTCCGCCTCGTAGCTCGAGATGAGGGATCCTTTCCCTGCTTCGTCGGGAAAGAGTTCCCGGCGTTCCCGTCGCATCTCAAGAGGAGGCCCTCTCAACAGGAACGGCGAGAGGAACTCCAGGGTCGTGCCACCATTCCAAGAGTCCCCCAGATGTCTCAGTCCATTCCAGAGGAACCTCTTTTCCCTTCACCGGCTCGTCTTTCACGCCGAGGATCGACTCACACCAAGGTGGCACGTGGCACAGCCCTGTGGGAAAGCCTCGTGGGAAAGCCTCGAGGGACAGCCTCGAGGGAAAGCCACAGATCCCTTGATCCACGTGACAGGAAGCGTGACACTACTGCTGCAGCTCGGGAGGAAAGCGCACGTGCATGCCCCCACTCGAGACGAGGCCTGACTCCCCTGGGGAGACTCAGAAGCACCCCAAGATCCATGGCAACACTGGAGAGGAATCCTCAGGTTCCGGCCCCGACTCCACACAAGGACTGAGGCCCCGGCATGGACGGGAGAGGAATCCCGAGAGGTCCCCTAGCAACTCGCATGGGGACTGGCCTTTCCTGAGGCCACCAGAGCGGGTCCCTGAGGTCCCCGTCGTAACTCGAGAAGACCTTCCGCAACACGAGGAAATCCAGGAGGTTCTCCCCTCCAGGCGAGATGAGGCCCATTTCCGCTGAGGCGTCTCGAGGCTGATCACACCTCACCTCTGGAACTTCGAAAGGGTCCTTCACACCCTTGGTGCAAATCAAGAAGTTCCGCGACATACCCGTCTCCACTCGAGAGGAATCACGAGGGTCCCGCCCACATCCAGAGGAGCCCCGTTTCCGCCTCGTAGCTCGAGATGAGGGATCCTTTCCCTGCTTCGTCGGGAAAGAGTTCCCGGCGTTCCCGTCGCATCTCAAGAGGAGGCCCTCTCAACAGGAACGGCGAGAGGAACTCCAGGGTCGTGCCACCATTCCAAGAGTCCCCCAGATGTCTCAGTCCATTCCAGAGGAACCTCTTTTCCCTTCACCGGCTCGTCTTTCACGCCGAGGATCGACTCACACCAAGGTGGCACGTGGCACAGCCCTGTGGGAAAGCCTCGTGGGAAAGCCTCGAGGGACAGCCTCGAGGGAAAGCCACAGATCCCTTGATCCACGTGACAGGAAGCGTGACACTACTGCTGCAGCTCGGGAGGAAAGCGCACGTGCATGCCCCCACTCGAGACGAGGCCTGACTCCCCTGGGGAGACTCAGAAGCACCCCAAGATCCATGGCAACACTGGAGAGGAATCCTCAGGTTCCGGCCCCGACTCCACACAAGGACTGAGGCCCCGGCATGGACGGGAGAGGAATCCCGAGAGGTCCCCTAGCAACTCGCATGGGGACTGGCCTTTCCTGAGGCCACCAGAGCGGGTCCCTGAGGTCCCCGTCGTAACTCGAGAAGACCTGCCGCAACTCGAGAAAATCCAGGAGGTTCTCCCCTCCAGGCGAGATGAGGCCCATTTCCGCTGAGGCGTCTCGAGGCTGATCACACCTCCCCTCTGGAACTTCGAAAGGGTCCTTCACACCCTTGGTGCAAATCAAGAAGTTCCCCGACATACCCGTCTCCACTCGAGAGGAATCACGAGGGTCCCGCCCACATCCAGAGGAGCCCCGTTTCCGCCTCGTAGCTCGAGATGAGGGATCCTTTCCCTGCTTCGTCGGGAAAGAGTTCCCGGCGTTCCCGTCGCATCTCAAGAGGAGGCCCTCTCAACAGGAAAGGCGAGAGGAACTCCAGGGTCGTGCCACCATTCCAAGAGTCCCCCAGATGTCTCAGTCCATTGCAGAGTAACCTCTTTTCCCTTCACCGGCTCGTCTTTCACGCCGAGGATCGACTCACACCAAGGTGGCACGTGGCACAGCCCTGTGGGAAAGCCTCGTGGGAAAGCCTCGAGGGACAGCCTCGAGGGAAAGCCACAGATCCCTTGATCCACGTGACAGGAAGCGTGACACTACTGCTGCAGCTCGGGAGGAAAGCGCACGTGCATGCCCCCACTAGAGACGAGGCCTGACTCCCCTGGGGAGACTCAGAAGCACCCCAAGATCCATGGCAACACTGGAGGGAATCCTCAGGTTCCGGCCCCGACTCCACACAAGGACTGAGGCTCCGGCATGGACGGGAGAGGAATCCCGAGAGGTCCCCTAGCAACTCGCATGGGGACTGGCCTTTCCTGAGGCCACCAGAGCGGGTCCCTGAGGTCCCCGTCGTAACTCGAGAAGACCTGCCGCAACTGGAGAAAATCCAAGAGGTTCTCCCCTCCAGGCGAGATGAGGCCCATTTCCGCTGAGGCGTCTCGAGGCTGATCACACCTCACCTCTGGAACTTCGAAAGGGTCCTTCACACCCTTGGTGCAAATCAAGAAGTTCCCCGACCTAGCCGTCTCCACTCGAGAGGAATCACGAGGGTCCCGCCCACATCCAGAGGAGCCCCGTTTCCGCCTCGTAGCTCGAGATGAGGGATCCTTTCCCTGCTTCGTCGGGAAAGAGTTCCCGGCGTTCCCGTCGCATCTCAAGAGGAGGCCCTCTCAACAGGAACGGCGAGAGGAACTCCAGGGTCGTGCCACCATTCCAAGAGTCCCCCAGATGTCTCAGTCCATTCCAGAGGAACCTCTTTTCCCTTCACCGGCTCGTCTTTCACGCCGAGAATCGACTCACACCAAGGTGGCACGTGGCACAGCCCTGTGGGAAAGCCTCGTGGGAAAGCCTCGAGGGACAGCCTCGAGGGAAAGACACAGATCCCTTGATCCACGTGACAGGAAGCGTGACACTACTGCTGCAGCTCGGGAGGAAAGCGCACGTGCATGCCCCCACTCGAGACGAGGCCTGACTCCCCTGGGGAGACTCAGAAGCACCCCAAGATCCATGGCAACACTGGAGAGGAATCCTCAGGTTCCGGCCCCGACTCCACACAAGGACTGAGGCCCCGGCATGGACGGGAGTGGAATCCCGAGAGGTCCCCTAGCAACTCGCATGGGGACTGGCCTTTCCTGAGGCCACCAGAGCGGGTCCCTGAGGTCCCCGTCGTAACTCGAGAAGACCTTCCGCAACACGAGGAAATCCAGGAGGTTCTCCCCTCCAGGCGAGATGAGGCCCATTTCCGCTGAGGCGTCTCGAGGCTGATCACACCTCAACTCTGGAACTTCGAAAGGGTCCTTCACACCCTTGGTGCAAATCAAGAAGTTCCGCAACATACCCGTCTCCCCTCGAGAGGAATCACGAGGGTCCCGCCCACATCCAGAGGAGCCCCGTTTCCGCCTCGTAGCTCGAGATGAGGGATCCTTTCCCTGCTTCGTCGGGAAAGAGTTCCCGGCGTTCCCGTCGCATCTCAAGAGGAGGCCCTCTCAACAGGAACGGCGAGAGGAACTCCAGGGTCGTGCCACCATTCCAAGAGTCCCCCAGATGTCTCAGTCCATTCCAGAGGAACCTCTTTTCCCTTCACCGGCTCGTCTTTCACGCCGAGGATCGACTCACACCAAGGTGGCACGTGGCACAGCCCTGTGGGAAAGCCTCGTGGGAAAGCCTCGAGGGACAGCCTCGAGGGAAAGCCACAGATCCCTTGATCCACGTGACAGGAAGCGTGACACTACTGCTGCAGCTCGGGAGGAAAGCGCACGTGCATGCCCCCACTCGAGACGAGGCCTGACTCCCCTGGGGAGACTCAGAAGCACCCCAAGATCCATGGCAACACTGGAGAGGAATCCTCAGGTTCCGGCCCCGACTCCACACAAGGACTGAGGCCCCGGCATGGACGGGAGAGGAATCCCGAGAGGTCCCCTAGCAACTCGCATGGGGACTGGCCTTTCCTGAGGCCACCAGAGCGGGTCCCTGAGGTCCCCGTCGTAACTCGAGAAGACCTGCCGCAACTCGAGAAAATCCAGGAGGTTCTCCCCTCCAGGCGAGATGAGGCCCATTTCCGCTGAGGCGTCTCGAGGCTGATCACACCTCACCTCTGGAACTTCGAAAGGGTACTTCACACCCTTGGTGCAAATCAAGAAGTTCCTCGACCTAGCCGTCTCCACTCGAGAGGAATCACGAGGGTCCCGCCCTCATCCAGAGGAGCCCCGTTTCCGCCTCGTAGCTCGAGATGAGGGATCCTTTCCCTGCTTCGTCGGGAAAGAGTTCCCGGCGTTCACGTCGCATCTCAAGAGGAGGCCCTCTCAACAGGAAAGGCGAGAGGAACTCCAGGGTCGTGCCACCATTCCAAGAGTCCCCCAGATGTCTCAGTCCATTCCAGAGGAACCTCTTTTCCCTTCACCGGCTCGTCTTTCACGCCGAGGATCGACTCACACCAAGGTGGCACGTGGCACAGCCCTGTGGGAAAGCCTCGTGGGAAAGCCTCGAGGGACAGCCTCGAGGGAAAGCCACAGATCCCTTGATCCACGTGACAGGAAGCGTGACACTACTGCTGCAGCTCGGGAGGAAAGCGCACGTGCATGCCCCCACTAGAGACGAGGCCTGACTCCCCTGGGGAGACTCAGAAGCACCCCAAGATCCATGGCAACACTGGAGAGGAATCCTCAGGTTCCGGCCCCGACTCCACACAAGGACTGAGGCCCCGGCATGGACGGGAGAGGAATCCCGAGAGGTCCCCTAGCAACTCGCATGGGGACTGGCCTTTCCTGAGGCCACCAGAGCGGGTCCCTGAGGTCCCCGTCGTAACTCGAGAAGACCTGCCGCAACTCGAGAAAATCCAGGAGGTTCTCCCCTCCAGGCGAGATGAGGCCCATTTCCGCTGAGGCGTCTCGAGGCGGATCACACCTCCCCTCTGGAACTTCGAAAGGGTCCTTCACACCCTTGCTGCAAATCAAGAAGTTCCCCGACATACCCGTCTCCACTCGAGAGGAATCACGAGGGTCCCGCCCACATCCAGAGGAGCCCCGTTTCCGCCTCGTAGCTCGAGATGAGGGATCCTTTCCCTGCTTCGTCGGGAAAGAGTTCCCGGCGTTCCCGTCGCATCTCAAGAGGAGGCCCTCTCAACAGGAAAGGCGAGAGGAACTCCAGGGTCGTGCCACCATTCCAAGAGTCCCCCAGATGTCTCAGTCCATTGCAGAGGAACCTCTTTTCCCTTCACCGGCTCGTCTTTCACGCCGAGGATCGACTCACACCAAGGTGGCACGTGGCACAGCCCTGTGAGAAAGCCTCGTGGGAAAGCCTCGAGGGACAGCCTCGAGGGAAAGCCACAGATCCCTTGATCCACGTGACAGGAAGCGTGACACTACTGCTGCAGCTCGGGAGGAAAGCGCACGTGCATGCCCCCTCTCGAGACTAGGCCTGACTCCCCTGGGGAGACTCAGAAGCACCCCAAGATCCATGGCAACACTGGAGAGGAATCCTCAGGTTCCGGCCCCGACTCCACACAAGGACTGAGGCCCCGGCATGGACGGGAGAGGAATCCCGAGAGGTCCCCTAGCAACTCGCATGGGGACTGGCCTTTCCTGAGGCCACCAGAGCGGGTCCCTGAGGTCCCCGTCGTAACTCGAGAAGACCTGCCGCAACTCGAGAAAATCCAGGAGGTTCTCCCCTCCAGGCGAGATGAGGCCCATTTCCGCTGAGGCGTCTCGAGGCTGATCACACCTCACCTCTGGAACTTCGAAAGGGTCCTTCACACCCTTGGTGCAAATCAAGAAGTTCACGGACCTAGCCGTCTCCACTGAGAGGAATCACGAGGGTCCCGCCCACATCCAGAGGAGCCCCGTTTCCGCCTCGTAGCTCGAGATGAGGGATCCTTTCCCTGCTTCGTCGGGAAAGAGTTCCCGGCGTTCCCGTCGCATCTCAAGAGGAGGCCCTCTCAACAGGAACGGCGAGAGGAACTCCAGGGTCGTGCCACCATTCCAAGAGTCCCCCAGATGTCTCAGTCCATTCCAGAGGAACCTCTTTTCCCTTCACCGGCTCGTCTTTCACGCCGAGGATCGACTCACACCAAGGTGGCACGTGGCACAGCCCTGTGGGAAAGCCTCGTGGGAAAGCCTCGAGGGACAGCCTCGAGGGAAAGCCACAGATCCCTTGATCCACGTGACAGGAAGCGTGACACTACTGCTGCAGCTCGGGAGGAAAGCGCACGTGCATGGCCCCACTCGAGACGAGGCCTGACTCCCCTGGGGAGACTCAGAAGCACCCCAAGATCCATGGCAACACTGGACAGGAATCCTCAGGTTCCGGCCCCGACTCCACACAAGGACTGAGGCCCCGGCATGGACGGGAGAGGAATCCCGAGAGGTCCCCAAGCAACTCGCATGGGGACTGGTCTTTCCTGAGGCCACCAGAGCGGGTCCCTGAGGTCCCCGTCGTAACTCGAGAAGACCTGCCTCAACGCGAGAAAATCCAGGAGGTTCTCCCCTCCAGGCGAGATGAGGCCCATTTCCGCTGAGGCGTCTCGAGGCTGATCACACCTCACCTCTGGAACTTCGAAAGGGTCCTTCACACCCTTGGTGCAAATCAAGAAGTTCCCCGACCTAGCCGTCTCTACTCGAGAGGAATCACGTGGGTCCCGCCCACATCCAGAGGAGCCCCGTTTCCGCCTCGTAGCTCGAGATGAGGGATCCTTTCCCTGCTTCGTCGGGAAAGAGTTCCCGGCATTCCCGTCGCAACTCAAGAGGAGGCCCTCTCAACAGGAACGGCGAGAGGAACTCCAGGGTCGTGCCACCATTCCAAGAGTCCCCCAGATATCTCAGTCCATTCCAGAGGAACCTCTTTTCCCTTCACCGGCTCGTCTTTCACGTCGAGGATCGACTCACACCAAGGTGGCACGTGGCACAGCCCTGTGGGAAAGCCTCGTGGGAAAGCCTCGAGGGACAGCCTCGAGGGAAAGCCACAGATCCCTTGATCCACGTGACAGGAAGCGTGACACTACTGCTGCAGCTCGGGAGGAAAGCGCACGTGCATGCCCCCACTCGAGACGAGGCCTGACTCCCCTGGGGAGACTCAGAAGCACCCCAAGATCCATGGCAACACTGGAGAGGAATCCTCAGGTTCCGGCTCCGACTCCACACAAGGACTGAGGCCCCGGCATGGACGGGAGAGGAATCCCGAGAGGTCCCCTAGCAACTCGCATGGGGACTGGCCTTTCCTGAGGCCACCAGAGCGGGTCCCTGAGGTCCCCGTCGTAACTCGAGAAGACCTGCCGCAACTCGAGAAAATCCAGGAGGTTCTCCCCTCCAGGCGAGATGAGGCCCATTTCCGCTGAGGCGTCTCGAGGCTGATCACACCTCCCCTCTGGAACTTCGAAAGGGTCCTTCACACCCTTGGTGCAAATCAAGAAGTTCCCCGACCTAGCCGTCTCCACTCGAGAGGAATCACGAGGGTCCCGCCCACATCCAGAGGAGCCCCGTTTCCGCCTCGTAGCTCGAGGTGAGGGATCCTTTCCCTGCTTCGTCGGGAAAGAGTTCCCGGCGTTCCCGTCGCATCTCAAGAGGAGGCCCTCTCAACAGGAATGGCGAGAGGAACTCCGGGGTCGTGCCACCATTCCAAGAGTCCCCCAGATGTCTCAGTCCATTCCAGAGGAACCTCTTTTCCCTTCACCGGCTCGTCTTTCACGCCGAGGATCGACTCACACCAAGGTGGCACGTGGCACAGCCCTGTGGGAAAGCCTCGTGGGAAAGCCTCGAGGGACAGCCTCGAGGGAAAGCCACAGATCCCTTGATCCACGTGACAGGAAGCGTGACACTACTGCTGCAGCTCGGGAGGAAAGCGCACGTGCATGCCCCCACTCGAGACGAGGCCTGACTCCCCTGGGGAGACTCAGAAGCACCCCAAGATCCATGGCAACACTGGAGAGGAATCCTCAGGTTCCGGCCCCGACTCCACACAAGGACTGAGGCCCCGGCATGGACGGGAGAGGAATCCCGAGAGGTCCCCTAGCAACTCGCATGGGGACTGGCCTTTCCTGAGGCCACCAGAGCGGGTCCCAGAGGTCCCCGTCGTAACTCGAGAAGACCTGCCGCAACTCGAGAAAATCCAGGAGGTTCTCCCCTCCAGGCGAGATGAGGCCCATTTCCGCTGAGGCGTCTCGAGGCTGATCACACCTCACCTCTGGAACTTCGAAAGGCTCCTTCACACCCTTGGTGCAAATCAAGAAGTTCCCCGACCTAGCCGTCTCCACTCGAGAGGAATCACGAGGGTCCCGCCCACATCCAGAGGAGCCCCGTTTCCGCCTCGTAGCTCGAGATGAGGGATCCTTTCCCTGCTTCGTCGGGAAAGAGTTCCCGGCGTTCCCGTCGCAACTCAAGAGGAGGCCCTCTCAACAGGAACGGCGAGAGGAACTCCAGGGTCGTGCCACCATTCCAAGAGTCCCCCAGATGTCTCAGTCCATTCCCGAGGAACCTTTTTCCCTTCACCGGCTCGGCTTTCACGCCGAGGATCGACCTACACCAAGGTGGCACGTGGCACAGCCCTGTGGGAAAGCCTCGTGGGAAAGCCACAGATCCCTTGATCCACGTGACAGGAAGCGTGACACTACTGCTGCAGCTCGGGAGGAAAGCGCACGTGCATGCCCCCATTCGAGACGAGGCCTGACTCCCCTGGGGAGACTCAGAAGCACCCCAAGATCCATGGCAACACTGGAGAGGAATCCTCAGGTTCCGGCCCCGACTCCACACAAGGACTGAGGCCCCGGCATGGACGGGAGAGGAATCCCGAGAGGTCCCCTAGCAACTCGCATGGGGACTGGCCTTTCCTGAGGCCACCAGAGCGGGTCCCTGAGGTCCCCGTCGTAACTCGAGAAGACCTGCCGCAACTCGAGAAAATCCAGGAGGTTCTCCCCTCCAGGCGAGATGAGGCCCATTTCCGCTGAGGCGTCTCGAGGCTGATCACACCTCCCCTCTGGAACTTCGATAGGGTCATTCACACCCTTGGTGCAAATCAAGAAGTTCCCCGACATACCCGTCTCCACTCGAGAGGAATCACGAGGGTCCCGCCCACATCCAGAGGAGCCCCGTTTCCGCCTCATAGCTCGAGATGAGGGATCCTTTCCCTGCTTCGTCGGGAAAGAGTTCCCGGCGTTCCCGTCGCATCTCAAGAGGAGGCCCTCTCAACAGGAACGGCGAGAGGAACTCCAGGGTCGTGCCACCATTCCAAGAGTCCCCCAGATGTCTCAGTCCATTCCAGAGGAACCTCTTTTCCCTTCACCGGCTCGTCTTTCACGCCGAGGATCGACTCACACCAAGGTGGCACGTGGCACCTCCCTTTGAGAAAGCCTCGTGGGAAAGCCTCGAGGGAAAGCCACAGATCCCTTGATACACGTGACAGGAAGCGTGACACTACTGCTGCAGCTCGGGAGGAAAGCGCACGTGCATGCCCCCACTCGAGACGAGGCCTGACTCCCCTGGGGAGACTCAGAAGCACCCCAAGATCCATGGCCACACTGGAGAGGAATCCTCCGGTTACAGCCCCGACTCCACACAAGTACTGAGGCCCCAGCATGGACGGGAGAGGAATCCCGAGTGGTCCCCTAGCAACTCGCATGGGGACTGGCCTTTCCTGAGGCCACCAGACCGGGTCCCTGAGGTCCCCGTCGTAACGCGAAAAGACCTGCCGCAACTCGAGAAAATCCAGGAGGTTCTCCCCTCCAGGCGAGATGAGGCCCATTTCCGCTGAGGCGTCTCGAGGCTGATCACACCTCCCCTCTGGAACTTCGATAGGGTCATTCACACCCTTGGTGCAAATCAAGAAGTTCCCCGACATACCCGTCTCCACTCGAGAGGAATCACGAGGGTCCCGCCCACATCCAGAGGAGCCCCGTTTCCGCCTCGTAGCTCGAGATGAGGTATCCTTTCTCTGCTTCATCGGGAAATTGTTCCCCGCGTTCCTGTTGCATCTCAAGAGGAGGCCCTCTCAACAGGAACGGCGAGAGGAACTCCAGGGTCGTGCCACCATTCCAAGAGTCCCCCAGATGTCTCAGTCCATTCCAGAGGAACCTCTTTTCCCTTCACCGGCTCGTCTTTCACGCCGAGGATCGACTCACACCAAGGTGGCACGTGGCACAGCCCTGTGAGAAAGCCTCGTGCGAAAGCCTCGAGGGAAAGCCACAGATCCCTTGATCCACGTGACAGGAAGCGTGACACTACTGCTGCAGCTCGGGAGGAAAGCGCACGTGCATGCCCCCACTCGAGACGAGGCCTGACTCCCCTGGGGAGACTCAGAAGCACCCCAAGATCCATGGCAACACTGGAGAGGAATCCTCAGGTTCCGGCCCCGACTCCACACAAGGACTGAGGCCCCGGCATGGACGGGAGAGGAATCCCGAGAGGTCCCCTAGCAACTCGCATGGGGACTGGCCTTTCCTGAGGCCACCAGAGCGGGTCCCTGAGGTCCCCGTCGTAACTCGAGAAGACCTGCCGCAACTCGAGAAAATCCAGGAGGTTCTCCCCTCCAGGCGAGATGAGGCCCATTTCCGCTGAGGCGTCTCGAGGCTGATCACACCTCCCCTCTGGAACTTCGAAAGGGTCCTTCACACCCTTGGTGCAAATCAAGAAGTTCCCCGACATACCCGTCTCCACTCGAGAGGAATCACGAGGGTCCCGCCCACATCCAGAGGAGCCCCGTTTCCGCCTCGTAGCTCGAGATGAGGGATCCTTTCCCTGCTTCGTCGGGAAAGAGTTCCCGGCGTTCCCGTCGCATCTCAAGAGGAGGCCCTCTCAACAGGAACGGCGAGAGGAACTCCAGGGTCGTGCCACCATTCCAAGAGTCCCCCAGATGTCTCAGTCCATTCCAGAGGAACCTCTTTTCCCTTCACCGTCTCGTCTTTCACGCCGAGGATCGACTCACACCAAGGTGGCACGTGGCACAGCCCTGTGGGAAAGCCTCGTGGGAAAGCCTCGAGGGACAGCCTCGAGGGAAAGACACAGATCCCTTGATCCACGTGACAGGAAGCGTGACACTACTGCTGCAGCTCGGGAGGAAAGCGCACGTGCATGCCCCCACTCGAGACGAGGCCTGACTCCCCTGGGGAGACTCAGAAGCACCCCAAGATCCATGGCAACACTGGAGAGGAATCCTCAGGTTCCGGCCCCGACTCCACACAAGGACTGAGGCCCCGGCATGGACGGCAGAGGAATCCCGAGAGGTCCCCTAGCAACTCGCATGGGGACTGGCCTTTCCTGAGGCCACCAGAGCGGGTCCCTGTGGTCCCCGTCGTAACTCGAGAAGACCTGCCGCAACTCGAGAAAATCCAGGAGGTTCTCCCCTCCAGGCGAGATGAGGCCCATTTCCGCTGAGGCGTCTCGAGGCTGATCACACCTCACCTCTGGAACTTCGAAAGGGTCCTTCACACCCTTGGTGCAAATCAAGAAGTTCCCCGACCTAGCCGTCTCCACTCGAGAGGAATCACGAGGGTCCCGCCCACATCCAGAGGAGCCCCGTTTCCGCCTCGTAGCTCGAGATGAGGGATCCTTTCCCTGCTTCGTCGGGAAAGAGTTCCCGGCGTTCCCGTCGCATCTCAAGAGGAGGCCCTCTCAACAGGAACGGCGAGAGGAACTCCAGGGTCGTGCCACCATTCCAAGAGTCCCCCAGATGTCTCAGTCCATTCCAGAGGAACCTCTTTTCCCTTCACCGGCTCGTCTTTCACGCCGAGGATCGACTCACACCAAGGTGGCACGTGGCACAGCCCTGTGGGAAAGCCTCGTGGGAAAGCCTCGAGGGACAGCCTCGAGGGAAAGCCACAGATCCCTTGATCCACGTGACAGGAAGCGTGACACTACTGCTGCAGCTCGGGAGGAAAGCGCACGTGCATGCCCCCACTCGAGACGAGGCCTGACTCCCCTGGGGAGACTCAGAAGCACCCCAAGATCCATGGCAACACTGGAGAGGAATCCTCAGGTTCCGGCCCCGACTCCACACAAGGACTGAGGCCCCGGCATGGACGGGAGAGGAATCCCGAGAGGTCCCCTAGCAACTCGCATGGGGACTGGCCTTTCCTGAGGCCACCAGAGCGGGTCCCTGAGGTCCCCGTCGTAACTCGAGAAGACCTTCCGCAACACGAGGAAATCCAGGAGGTTCTCCCCTCCAGGCGAGATGAGGCCCATTTCCGCTGAGGCGTCTCGAGGCTGATCACACCTCACCTCTGGAACTTCGAAAGGCTCCTTCACACCCTTGGTGCAAATCAAGAAGTTCCGCGACATACCCGTCTCCACTCGAGAGGAATCACGAGGGTCCCGCCCACATCCAGAGGAGCCCCGTTTCCGCCTCGTAGCTCGAGATGAGGGATCCTTTCCCTGCTTCGTCGGGAAAGAGTTCCCGGCGTTCCCGTCGCATCTCAAGAGGAGGCCCTCTCAACAGGAACGGCGAGAGGAACTCCAGGGTCGTGCCACCATTCCAAGAGTCCCCCAGATGTCTCAGTCCATTCCAGAGGAACCTCTTTTCCCTTCACCGGCTCGTCTTTCACGCCGAGGATCGACTCACACCAAGGTGGCACGTGGCACAGCCCTGTGGGAAAGCCTCGTGGGAAAGCCTCGAGGGACAGCCTCGAGGGAAAGCCACAGATCCCTTGATCCACGTGACAGGAAGCGTGACACTACTGCTGCAGCTCGGGAGGAAAGCGCACGTGCATGCCCCCACTCGAGACGAGGCCTGACTCCCCTGGGGAGACTCAGAAGCACCCCAAGATCCATGGCAACACTGGAGAGGAATCCTCAGGTTCCGGCCCCGACTCCACACAAGGACTGAGGCCCCGGCATGGACGGGAGAGGAATCCCGAGAGGTCCCCTAGCAACTCGCATGGGGACTGGCCTTTCCTGAGGCCACCAGAGCGGGTCCCTGAGGTCCCCGTCGTAACTCGAGAAGACCTGCCGCAACTCGAGAAAATCCAGGAGGTTCTCCCCTCCAGGCGAGATGAGGCCCATTTCCGCTGAGGCGTCTCGAGGCTGATCACACCTCCCCTCTGGAACTTCGAAAGGGTCCTTCACACCCTTGGTGCAAATCAAGAAGTTCCCCGACATACCCGTCTCCACTCGAGAGGAATCACGAGGGTCCCGCCCACATCCAGAGGAGCCCCGTTTCCGCCTCGTAGCTCGAGATGAGGGATCCTTTCCCTGCTTCGTCGGGAAAGAGTTCCCGGCGTTCCCGTCGCATCTCAAGAGGAGGCCCTCTCAACAGGAAAGGCGAGAGGAACTCCAGGGTCGTGCCACCATTCCAAGAGTCCCCCAGATGTCTCAGTCCATTGCAGAGTAACCTCTTTTCCCTTCACCGGCTCGTCTTTCACGCCGAGGATCGACTCACACCAAGGTGGCACGTGGCACAGCCCTGTGGGAAAGCCTCGTGGGAAAGCCTCGAGGGACAGCCTCGAGGGAAAGCCACAGATCCCTTGATCCACGTGACAGGAAGCGTGACACTACTGCTGCAGCTCGGGAGGAAAGCGCACGTGCATGCCCCCACTAGAGACGTGGCCTGACTCCCCTGGGGAGACTCAGAAGCACCCCAAGATCCATGGCAACACTGGAGGGAATCCTCAGGTTCCGGCCCCGACTCCACACAAGGACTGAGGCTCCGGCATGGACGGGAGAGGAATCCCGAGAGGTCCCCTAGCAACTCGCATGGGGACTGGCCTTTCCTGAGGCCACCAGAGCGGGTCCCTGAGGTCCCCGTCGTAACTCGAGAAGACCTGCCGCAACTGGAGAAAATCCAAGAGGTTCTCCCCTCCAGGCGAGATGAGGCCCATTTCCGCTGAGGCGTCTCGAGGCTGATCACACCTCACCTCTGGAACTTCGAAAGGGTCCTTCACACCCTTGGTGCAAATCAAGAAGTTCCCCGACCTAGCCGTCTCCACTCGAGAGGAATCACGAGGGTCCCGCCCACATCCAGAGGAGCCCCGTTTCCGCCTCGTAGCTCGAGATGAGGGATCCTTTCCCTGCTTCGTCGGGAAAGAGTTCCCGGCGTTCCCGTCGCATCTCAAGAGGAGGCCCTCTCAACAGGAACGGCGAGAGGAACTCCAGGGTCGTGCCACCATTCCAAGAGTCCCCCAGATGTCTCAGTCCATTCCAGAGGAACCTCTTTTCCCTTCACCGGCTCGTCTTTCACGCCGAGAATCGACTCACACCAAGGTGGCACGTGGCACAGCCCTGTGGGAAAGCCTCGTGGGAAAGCCTCGAGGGACAGCCTCGAGGGAAAGACACAGATCCCTTGATCCACGTGACAGGAAGCGTGACACTACTGCTGCAGCTCGGGAGGAAAGCGCACGTGCATGCCCCCACTCGAGACGAGGCCTGACTCCCCTGGGGAGACTCAGAAGCACCCCAAGATCCATGGCAACACTGGAGAGGAATCCTCAGGTTCCGGCCCCGACTCCACACAAGGACTGAGGCCCCGGCATGGACGGGAGTGGAATCCCGAGAGGTCCCCTAGCAACTCGCATGGGGACTGGCCTTTCCTGAGGCCACCAGAGCGGGTCCCTGAGGTCCCCGTCGTAACTCGAGAAGACCTTCCGCAACACGGGGAAATCCAGGAGGTTCTCCCCTCCAGGCGAGATGAGGCCCATTTCCGCTGAGGCGTCTCGAGGCTGATCACACCTCACCTCTGGAACTTCGAAAGGGTCCTCCACACCCTTGGTGCAAATCCAGAAGTTCCCCGACCTAGCCGTCTCCACTCGAGAGGAATCACGAGGGTCCCGCCCACATCCAGAGGAGCCCCGTTTCCGCCTCGGAGCTCGAGATGAGGGATCCTTTCCCTGCTTCGTCGGGAAAGAGTTCCCGGCGTTCCCGTCGCATCTCAAGAGGAGGCCCTCTCAACAGGAACGGCGAGAGGAACTCCAGGGTCGTGCCACCATTCCAAGAGTCCCCCAGATGTCTCAGTCCATTCCAGAGGAACCTCTTTTCCCTTCACCGGCTCGTCTTTCACGCCGAGGATCGACTCACACCAAGGTGGCACGTGGCACAGCCCTGTGGGAAAGCCTCGTGGGAAAGCCTCGAGGGACAGCCTCGAGGGAAAGCCCCAGATCCCTTGATCCACGTGACAGGAAGCGTGACACTACTGCTGCAGCTCGGGAGGAAAGCGCACGTGCATGCCCCCACTCGAGACGAGGCCTGACTCCCCTGGGGAGACTCAGAAGCACCCCAAGATCCATGGCAACACTGGAGTGGAATCCTCAGGTTCCGGCCCCGACTCCACACAAGGACTGAGGCCCCGGCATGGACGGGAGAGGAATCCCGAGAGGTCCCCTAGCAACTCGCATGGGGACTGGCCTTTCCTGAGGCCACCAGAGCGGGCCCCTCTGGTCCCCGTCGTAACTCGAGAAGACCTGCCGCAACTCGAGAAAATCCAGGAGGTTCTCCCCTCCAGGCGAGATGAGGCCCATTTCCGCTGAGGCGTCTCGAGGCTGATCACACCTCCCCTCTGGAACTTCGATAGGGTCATTCACACCCTTGGTGCAAATCAAGAAGTTCCCCGACATACCCGTCTCCACTCGAGAGGAATCACGAGGGTCCCGCCCACATCCAGAGGAGCCCCGTTTCCGCCTCGTAGCTCGAGATGAGGTATCCTTTCTCTGCTTCATCGGGAAATTGTTCCCCGCGTTCCTGTTGCATCTCAAGAGGAGGCCCTCTCAACAGGAACGGCGAGAGGAACTCCAGGGTCGTGCCACCATTCCAAGAGTCCCCCAGATGTCTCAGTCCATTCCAGAGGAACCTCTTTTCCCTTCACCGGCTCGTCTTTCACGCCGAGGATCGACTCACACCAAGGTGGCACGTGGCACAGCCCTGTGAGAAAGCCTCGTGCGAAAGCCTCGAGGGAAAGCCACAGATCCCTTGATCCACGTGACAGGAAGCGTGACACTACTGCTGCAGCTCGGGAGGAAAGCGCACGTGCATGCCCCCACTCGAGACGAGGCCTGACTCCCCTGGGGAGACTCAGAAGCACCCCAAGATCCATGGCAACACTGGAGAGGAATCCTCAGGTTCCGGCCCCGACTCCACACAAGGACTGAGGCCCCGGCATGGACGGGAGAGGAATCCCGAGAGGTCCCCTAGCAACTCGCATGGGGACTGGCCTTTCCTGAGGCCACCAGAGCGGGTCCCTGAGGTCCCCGTCGTAACTCGAGAAGACCTGCCGCAACTCGAGAAAATCCAGGAGGTTCTCCCCTCCAGGCGAGATGAGGCCCATTTCCGCTGAGGCGTCTCGAGGCTGATCACACCTCCCCTCTGGAACTTCGAAAGGGTCCTTCACACCCTTGGTGCAAATCAAGAAGTTCCCCGACATACCCGTCTCCACTCGAGAGGAATCACGAGGGTCCCGCCCACATCCAGAGGAGCCCCGTTTCCGCCTCGTAGCTCGAGATGAGGGATCCTTTCCCTGCTTCGTCGGGAAAGAGTTCCCGGCGTTCCCGTCGCATCTCAAGAGGAGGCCCTCTCAACAGGAACGGCGAGAGGAACTCCAGGGTCGTGCCACCATTCCAAGAGTCCCCCAGATGTCTCAGTCCATTCCAGAGGAACCTCTTTTCCCTTCACCGTCTCGTCTTTCACGCCGAGGATCGACTCACACCAAGGTGGCACGTGGCACAGCCCTGTGGGAAAGCCTCGTGGGAAAGCCTCGAGGGACAGCCTCGAGGGAAAGACACAGATCCCTTGATCCACGTGACAGGAAGCGTGACACTACTGCTGCAGCTCGGGAGGAAAGCGCACGTGCATGCCCCCACTCGAGACGAGGCCTGACTCCCCTGGGGAGACTCAGAAGCACCCCAAGATCCATGGCAACACTGGAGAGGAATCCTCAGGTTCCGGCCCCGACTCCACACAAGGACTGAGGCCCCGGCATGGACGGCAGAGGAATCCCGAGAGGTCCCCTAGCAACTCGCATGGGGACTGGCCTTTCCTGAGGCCACCAGAGCGGGTCCCTGTGGTCCCCGTCGTAACTCGAGAAGACCTGCCGCAACTCGAGAAAATCCAGGAGGTTCTCCCCTCCAGGCGAGATGAGGCCCATTTCCGCTGAGGCGTCTCGAGGCTGATCACACCTCACCTCTGGAACTTCGAAAGGGTCCTTCACACCCTTGGTGCAAATCAAGAAGTTCCCCGACCTAGCCGTCTCCACTCGAGAGGAATCACGAGGGTCCCGCCCACATCCAGAGGAGCCCCGTTTCCGCCTCGTAGCTCGAGATGAGGGATCCTTTCCCTGCTTCGTCGGGAAAGAGTTCCCGGCGTTCCCGTCGCATCTCAAGAGGAGGCCCTCTCAACAGGAACGGCGAGAGGAACTCCAGGGTCGTGCCACCATTCCAAGAGTCCCCCAGATGTCTCAGTCCATTCCAGAGGAACCTCTTTTCCCTTCACCGGCTCGTCTTTCACGCCGAGGATCGACTCACACCAAGGTGGCACGTGGCACAGCCCTGTGGGAAAGCCTCGTGGGAAAGCCTCGAGGGACAGCCTCGAGGGAAAGCCACAGATCCCTTGATCCACGTGACAGGAAGCGTGACACTACTGCTGCAGCTCGGGAGGAAAGCGCACGTGCATGCCCCCACTCGAGACGAGGCCTGACTCCCCTGGGGAGACTCAGAAGCACCCCAAGATCCATGGCAACACTGGAGAGGAATCCTCAGGTTCCGGCCCCGACTCCACACAAGGACTGAGGCCCCGGCATGGACGGGAGAGGAATCCCGAGAGGTCCCCTAGCAACTCGCATGGGGACTGGCCTTTCCTGAGGCCACCAGAGCGGGTCCCTGAGGTCCCCGTCGTAACTCGAGAAGACCTTCCGCAACACGAGGAAATCCAGGAGGTTCTCCCCTCCAGGCGAGATGAGGCCCATTTCCGCTGAGGCGTCTCGAGGCTGATCACACCTCACCTCTGGAACTTCGAAAGGCTCCTTCACACCCTTGGTGCAAATCAAGAAGTTCCGCGACATACCCGTCTCCACTCGAGAGGAATCACGAGGGTCCCGCCCACATCCAGAGGAGCCCCGTTTCCGCCTCGTAGCTCGAGATGAGGGATCCTTTCCCTGCTTCGTCGGGAAAGAGTTCCCGGCGTTCCCGTCGCATCTCAAGAGGAGGCCCTCTCAACAGGAACGGCGAGAGGAACTCCAGGGTCGTGCCACCATTCCAAGAGTCCCCCAGATGTCTCAGTCCATTCCAGAGGAACCTCTTTTCCCTTCACCGGCTCGTCTTTCACGCCGAGGATCGACTCACACCAAGGTGGCACGTGGCACAGCCCTGTGGGAAAGCCTCGTGGGAAAGCCTCGAGGGACAGCCTCGAGGGAAAGGCACAGATCCCTTGATCCACGTGACAGGAAGCGTGACACTACTGCTGCAGCTCGGGAGGAAAGCGCACGTGCATGCCCCCACTCGAGACGAGGCCTGACTCCCCTGGGGAGACTCAGAAGCACCCCAAGATCCATGGCAACACTGGAGAGGAATCCTCAGGTTCCGGCCCCGACTCCACACAAGGACTGAGGCCCCGGCATGGACGGGAGAGGAATCCCGAGAGGTCCCCTAGCAACTCGCATGGGGACTGGCCTTTCCTGAGGCCACCAGAGCGGGTCCCTGAGGTCCCCGTCGTAACTCGAGAAGACCTGCCGCAACTCGAGAAAATCCAGGAGGTTCTCCCCTCCAGGCGAGATGAGGCCCATTTCCGCTGAGGCGTCTCGAGGCTGATCACACCTCCCCTCTGGAACTTCGAAAGGGTCCTTCACACCCTTGGTGCAAATCAAGAAGTTCCCCGACATACCCGTCTCCACTCGAGAGGAATCACGAGGGTCCCGCCCACATCCAGAGGAGCCCCGTTTCCGCCTCGTAGCTCGAGATGAGGGATCCTTTCCCTGCTTCGTCGGGAAAGAGTTCCCGGCGTTCCCGTCGCATCTCAAGAGGAGGCCCTCTCAACAGGAAAGGCGAGAGGAACTCCAGGGTCGTGCCACCATTCCAAGAGTCCCCCAGATGTCTCAGTCCATTGCAGAGTAACCTCTTTTCCCTTCACCGGCTCGTCTTTCACGCCGAGGATCGACTCACACCAAGGTGGCACGTGGCACAGCCCTGTGGGAAAGCCTCGTGGGAAAGCCTCGAGGGACAGCCTCGAGGGAAAGCCACAGATCCCTTGATCCACGTGACAGGAAGCGTGACACTACTGCTGCAGCTCGGGAGGAAAGCGCACGTGCATGCCCCCACTAGAGACGTGGCCTGACTCCCCTGGGGAGACTCAGAAGCACCCCAAGATCCATGGCAACACTGGAGGGAATCCTCAGGTTCCGGCCCCGACTCCACACAAGGACTGAGGCTCCGGCATGGACGGGAGAGGAATCCCGAGAGGTCCCCTAGCAACTCGCATGGGGACTGGCCTTTCCTGAGGCCACCAGAGCGGGTCCCTGAGGTCCCCGTCGTAACTCGAGAAGACCTGCCGCAACTGGAGAAAATCCAAGAGGTTCTCCCCTCCAGGCGAGATGAGGCCCATTTCCGCTGAGGCGTCTCGAGGCTGATCACACCTCACCTCTGGAACTTCGAAAGGGTCCTTCACACCCTTGGTGCAAATCAAGAAGTTCCCCGACCTAGCCGTCTCCACTCGAGAGGAATCACGAGGGTCCCGCCCACATCCAGAGGAGCCCCGTTTCCGCCTCGTAGCTCGAGATGAGGGATCCTTTCCCTGCTTCGTCGGGAAAGAGTTCCCGGCGTTCCCGTCGCATCTCAAGAGGAGGCCCTCTCAACAGGAACGGCGAGAGGAACTCCAGGGTCGTGCCACCATTCCAAGAGTCCCCCAGATGTCTCAGTCCATTCCAGAGGAACCTCTTTTCCCTTCACCGGCTCGTCTTTCACGCCGAGAATCGACTCACACCAAGGTGGCACGTGGCACAGCCCTGTGGGAAAGCCTCGTGGGAAAGCCTCGAGGGACAGCCTCGAGGGAAAGACACAGATCCCTTGATCCACGTGACAGGAAGCGTGACACTACTGCTGCAGCTCGGGAGGAAAGCGCACGTGCATGCCCCCACTCGAGACGAGGCCTGACTCCCCTGGGGAGACTCAGAAGCACCCCAAGATCCATGGCAACACTGGAGAGGAATCCTCAGGTTCCGGCCCCGACTCCACACAAGGACTGAGGCCCCGGCATGGACGGGAGTGGAATCCCGAGAGGTCCCCTAGCAACTCGCATGGGGACTGGCCTTTCCTGAGGCCACCAGAGCGGGTCCCTGAGGTCCCCGTCGTAACTCGAGAAGACCTTCCGCAACACGGGGAAATCCAGGAGGTTCTCCCCTCCAGGCGAGATGAGGCCCATTTCCGCTGAGGCGTCTCGAGGCTGATCACACCTCACCTCTGGAACTTCGAAAGGGTCCTCCACACCCTTGGTGCAAATCCAGAAGTTCCCCGACCTAGCCGTCTCCACTCGAGAGGAATCACGAGGGTCCCGCCCACATCCAGAGGAGCCCCGTTTCCGCCTCGGAGCTCGAGATGAGGGATCCTTTCCCTGCTTCGTCGGGAAAGAGTTCCCGGCGTTCCCGTCGCATCTCAAGAGGAGGCCCTCTCAACAGGAACGGCGAGAGGAACTCCAGGGTCGTGCCACCATTCCAAGAGTCCCCCAGATGTCTCAGTCCATTCCAGAGGAACCTCTTTTCCCTTCACCGGCTCGTCTTTCACGCCGAGGATCGACTCACACCAAGGTGGCACGTGGCACAGCCCTGTGGGAAAGCCTCGTGGGAAAGCCTCGAGGGACAGCCTCGAGGGAAAGCCCCAGATCCCTTGATCCACGTGACAGGAAGCGTGACACTACTGCTGCAGCTCGGGAGGAAAGCGCACGTGCATGCCCCCACTCGAGACGAGGCCTGACTCCCCTGGGGAGACTCAGAAGCACCCCAAGATCCATGGCAACACTGGAGTGGAATCCTCAGGTTCCGGCCCCGACTCCACACAAGGACTGAGGCCCCGGCATGGACGGGAGAGGAATCCCGAGAGGTCCCCTAGCAACTCGCATGGGGACTGGCCTTTCCTGAGGCCACCAGAGCGGGCCCCTCTGGTCCCCGTCGTAACTCGAGAAGACCTGCTGCAACTCGAGAAAATCCAGGAGGTTCTCCCCTCCAGGCGAGATGAGGCCCATTTCCGCTGAGGCGTCTTGAGGCTGATCACACCTCACCTCTGGAACTTCGAAAGGGTCCTTCACACCCTTGGTGCAAATCAAGAAGTTCCCCGACCTAGCCGTCTCCACTCGAGAGGAATCACGAGGGTCCCGCCCACATCCAGAGGAGCCCCGTTTCCGCCTCGTAGCTCGAGATGAGGGATCCTTTCCCTGCTTCGTCGGGAAAGAGTTCCCGGCGTTCCTGTCGCATCTCAAGAGGAGGCCCTCTCAACAGGAACGGCGAGAGGAACTCCAGGGTCGTGCCACCATTCCAAGAGTCCCCCAGATGTCTCAGTCCATTCCAGAGGAACCTCTTTTCCCTTCACCGGCTCGTCTTTCACGCCGAGGATCGACTCACACCAAGGTGGCACGTGGCACAGCCCTGTGGGAAAGCCTCGTGGGAAAGCCTCGAGGGACAGCCTCGAGGGAAAGCCACAGATCCCTTGATCCACGTGACAGGAAGCGTGACACTACTGCTGCAGCTCGGGAGGAAAGCGCACGTGCATGCCCCCACTCGAGACGAGGCCTGACTCCCCTGGGGAGACTCAGAAGCACCCCAAGATCCATGGCAACACTGGAGAGGAATCCTCAGGTTCCGGCCCCGAATCCACACAAGGACTGAGGCCCCGGCATGGACGGGAGAGGAATCCCGAGAGGTCCCCTAGCAACTCGCATGGGGACTGGCCTTTCCTGAGGCCACCAGCGCGGGTCCCTGAGGTCCCCGTCGTAACTCGAGAAGACCTGCCGCAACTCGAGAAAATCCAGGAGGTTCTCCCCTCCAGGCGAGATGAGGCCCATTTCCGCTGAGGCGTCTCGAGGCTGATCACACCTCACCTCTGGAACTTCGAAAGGGTCCTTCACACCCTTGGTGCAAATCCAGAAGTTCCCCGACCTAGCCGTCTCCACTCGAGAGGAATCACGAGGGTCCCGCCCACATCCAGAGAAGTCCCGTTTCCGCCTCGTAGCTCGAGATGAGGGATCCTTACCCTGCTTCGTCGGGAAAGATTTCCCGGCGTTCCCGTCGCATCTCAAGAGGAGGCCCTCTCAACAGGAACGGCGAGAGGAAATCCCGGGTCGTGCCACCATTCCAAGAGTCCCCCAGATGTCTCAGTCCATTCCAGAGGAACCTCTTTTCCCTTCACCGGCTCGTCTTTCACGCCGAGGATCGACTCACACCAAGGTGGCACGTGGCACAGCCCTGTGGGAAAGCCTCGTGGGAAAGCCTCGAGGGACAGCCTCGAGGGAAAGCCACAGATCCCTTGATCCACGTGACAGGAAGCGTGACACTACTGCTGCAGCTCGGGAGGAAAGCGCACGTGCATGCCCCCACTCGAGACGAGGCCTGACTCCCCTGGGGAGACTCAGAAGCACCCCAAGATCCATGGCAACACTGGAGAGGAATCCTCAGGTTCCGGCCCCGACTCCACACAAGGACTGAGGCCCCGGCATGGACGGGAGAGGAATCCCGAGAGGTCCCCTAGCAACTCGCATGGGGACTGGCCTTTCCTGAGGCCACCAGAGCGGGTCCCTGAGGTCCCCGTCGTAACTCGAGAAGACCTGCCGCAACTCGAGAAAATCCAGGAGGTTCTCCCCTCCAGGCGAGATGAGGCCCATTTCCGCTGAGGCGTCTCGAGGCTGATCACACCTCACCTCTGGAACTTCGAAAGGGTCCTTCACACCCTTGGTGCAAATCCAGAAGTTCCCCGACCTAGCCGTCTCCACTCGAGAGGAATCACGAGGGTCCCGCCCACATCCAGAGGAGCCCCGTTTCCGCCTCGTAGCTCGAGATGAGGGATCCTTTCCCTGCTTCGTCGGGAAAGAGTTCCCGGCGTTCCCGTCGCATCTCAAGAGGAGGCCCTCTCAACAGGAACGGCGAGAGGAACTCCAGGGTCGTGCCACCATTCCAAGAGTCCCCCAGATGTCTCAGTCCATTCCAGAGGAACCTCTTTTCCCTTCACCGGCTCGTCTTTCACGCCGAGGATCGACTCACACCAAGGTGGCACGTGGTACAGCCCTGTGGGAAAGCCTCGTGGGAAAGCCTCGAGGGACAGCCTCGAGGGAAAGCCACAGATCCCTTGATCCACGTGACAGGAAGCGTGACACTACTGCTGCAGCTCGGGAGGAAAGCGCACGTGCATGCCCCCACTCGAGACGAGGCCTGACTCCCCTGGGGAGACTCAGAAGCACCCCAAGATCCATGGCAACACTGGAGAGGAACCCTCAGGTTCCGGCCCCGAATCCACACAAGGACTGAGGCCCCGGCATGGACGGGAGAGGAATCCCGAGAGGTCCCCTAGCAACTCGCATGGGGACTGGCCTTTCCTGAGGCCACCAGAGCGGGTCCCTGTCGTCCCCTTCGTAACTCGAGAAGACCTGCCGCAACTCGAGAAAATCCAGGAGGTTCTCCCCTCCAGGCGAGATGAGGCCCATTTCCGCTGAGGCGTCTCGAGGCTGATCACACCTCACCTCTGGAACTTCGAAAGGGTCCTCCACACCCTTGGTGCAAATCCAGAAGTTCCCCGACCTAGCCGTCTCCACTCGAGAGGAATCACGAGGGTCCCGCCCACATCCAGAGGAGCCCCGTTTCCGCCTCGGAGCTCGAGATGAGGGATCCTTTCCCTGCTTCGTCGGGAAAGAGTTCCCGGCGTTCCCGTCGCATCTCAAGAGGAGGCCCTCTGAACAGGAACGGCGAGAGGAACTCCAGGGTCGTGCCACCATTCCAAGAGTCCCCCAGATGTCTCAGTCCATTCCAGAGGAACCTCTTTTCCCTTCACCGGCTCGTCTTTCACGCCGAGGATCGACTCACACCAAGGTGGCACGTGGCACAGCCCTGTGGGAAAGCCTCGTGGGAAAGCCTCGAGGGACAGCCTCGAGGGAAAGCCACAGATCCCTTGATCCACGTGACAGGAAGCGTGACACTACTGCTGCAGCTCGGGAGGAAAGCGCACGTGCATGCCCCCACTCGAGACGAGGCCTGACTCCCCTGGGGAGACTCAGAAGCACCCCAAGATCCATGGCAACACTGGAGAGGAATCCTCAGGTTCCGGCCCCGAATCCACACAAGGACTGAGGCCCCGGCATGGACGGGAGAGGAATCCCGAGAGGTCCCCTAGCAACTCGCATGGGGACTGGCCTTTCCTGAGGCCACCAGAGCGGGTCCCTGTCGTCCCCTTCGTAACTCGAGAAGACCTGCCGCAACTCGAGAAAATCCAGGAGGTTCTCCCCTCCAGGCGAGATGAGGCCCATTTCCGCTGAGGCGTCTCGAGGCTGATCACACCTCACCTCTGGAACTTCGAAAGGGTCCTTCACACCCTTGGTGCAAATCCAGAAGTTCCCCGACCTAGCCGTCTCCACTCGAGAGGAATCACGAGGGTCCCGCCCACATCCAGAGGAGCCCCGTTTCCGCCTCGTAGCTCGAGATGAGGGATCCTTTCCCTGCTTCGTCGGGAAAGAGTTCCCGGCGTTCCCGTCGCATCTCAAGAGGAGGCCCTCTCAACAGGAACGGCGAGAGGAACTCCAGGGTCGTGCCACCATTCCAAGAGTCCCCCAGATGTCTCAGTCCATTCCAGAGGAACCTCTTTTCCCTTCACCGGCTCGTCTTTCACGCCGAGGATCGACTCACACCAAGGTGGCACGTGGCACAGCCCTGTGGGAAAGCCTCGTGGGAAAGCCTCGAGGGACAGCCTCGAGGGAAAGCCACAGATCCCTTGATCCACGTGACAGGAAGCGTGACACTACTGCTGCAGCTCGGGAGGAAAGCGCACGTGCATGCCCCCACTCGAGACGAGGCCTGACTCCCCTGGGGAGACTCAGAAGCACCCCAAGATCCATGGCAACACTGGAGAGGATTCCTCAGGTTCCGGCCTCGAATCCACACAAGGACTGAGGCCCCGGCATGGACGGGAGAGGAATCCCGAGAGGTCCCCTAGCAACTCGCATGGGGACTGGCCTTTCCTGAGGCCACCAGCGCGGGTCCCTGAGGTCCCCGTCGTAACTCGAGAAGACCTGCCGCAACTCGAGAAAATCCAGGAGGTTCTCCCCTCCAGGCGAGATGAGGCCCATTTCCGCTGAGGCGTCTCGAGGCTGATCACACCTCACCTCTGGAACTTCGAAAGGGTCCTTCACACCCTTGGTGCAAATCCAGAAGTTCCCCGACCTAGCCGTCTCCACTCGAGAGGAATCACGAGGGTCCCGCCCACATCCAGAGGAGCCCCGTTTCCGCCTCGTAGCTCGAGATGAGGGATCCTTTCCCTGCTTCGTCGGGAAAGAGTTCCCGGCGTTCCCGTCGCATCTCAAGAGGAGGCCCTCTCAACAGGAACGGCGAGAGGAACTCCAGGGTCGTGCCACCATTCCAAGAGTCCCCCAGATGTCTCAGTCCATTCCAGAGGAACCTCTTTTCCCTTCACCGGCTCGTCTTTCACGCCGAGGATCGACTCACACCAAGGTGGCACGTGGCACAGCCCTGTGGGAAAGCCTCGTGGGAAAGCCTCGAGGGACAGCCTCGAGGGAAAGCCACAGATCCCTTGATCCACGTGACAGGAAGCGTGACACTACTGCTGCAGCTCGGGAGGAAAGCGCACGTGCATGCCCCCACTCGAGACGAGGCCTGACTCCCCTGGGGAGACTCAGAAGCACCCCAAGATCCATGGCAACACTGGAGAGGAACCCTCAGGTTCCGGCCCCGAATCCACACAAGGACTGAGGCCCCGGCATGGACGGGAGAGGAATCCCGAGAGGTCCCCTAGCAACTCGCATGGGGACTGGCCTTTCCTGAGGCCACCAGAGCGGGTCCCTGAGGTCCCCGTCGTAACTCGAGAAGACCTGCCGCAACTCGAGAAAATCCAGGATGTTCTCCCATCCAGGCGAGATGAGGCCCATTTCCGCTGAGGCGTCTCGAGGCTGATCACACCTCACCTCTGGAACTTCGAAAGGGTCCTTCACACCCTTGGTGCATATCCAGAAGTTCCCCGACCTAGCCGTCTCCACTCGAGAGGAATCACGAGGGTCCCGCCCACATCCAGAGGAGCCCCGTTTCCGCCTCGTAGCTCGAGATGAGGGATCCTTTCCCTGCTTCGTCGGGAAAGAGTTCCCGGCGTTCCCGTCGCATCTCAAGAGGAGGCCCTCTCAACAGGAACGGCGAGAGGAACTCCAGGGTCGTGCCACCATTCCAAGAGTCCCCCAGATGTCTCAGTCCATTCCAGAGGAACCTCTTTTCCCTTCACCGGCTCGTCTTTCACGCCGAGGATCGACTCACACCAAGGTGGCACGTGGCACAGCCCTGTGGGAAAGCCTCGTGGGAAAGCCTCGAGGGACAGCCTCGAGGGAAAGCCACAGATCCCTTGATCCACGTGACAGGAAGCGTGACACTACTGCTGCAGCTCGGGAGGAAAGCGCACGTGCATGCCCCCAATCGAGACGAGGCCTGACTCCCCTGGGGAGACTCAGAAGCACCCCAAGATCCATGGCAACACTGGAGAGGAATCCTCAGGTTCCGGCCCCGACTCCACACAAGGACTGAGGCCCCGGCATGGACGGGAGAGGAATCCCGAGAGGTCCCCTAGCAACTCGCATGGGGACTGGCCTTTCCTGAGGCCACCAGAGCGGGTCCCTGTCGTCCCCTTCGTAACTCGAGAAGACCTGCCGCAACTCGAGAAAATCCAGGAGGTTCTCCCCTCCAGGCGAGATGAGGCCCATTTCTGCTGAGGCGTCTCGAGGCTGATCACACCTCACCTCTGGAACTTCGAAAGGGTCCTTCACACCCTTGGTGCAAATCCAGAAGTTCCCCGACCTAGCCGTCTCCACTCGAGAGGAATCACGAGGGTCCCGCCCACATCCAGAGGAGCCCCGTTTCCGCCTCGTAGCTCGAGATGAGGGATCCTTTCCCTGCTTCGTCGGGAAAGAGTTCCCGGCGTTCCCGTCGCATCTCAAGAGGAGGCCCTCTCAACAGGAACGGCGAGAGGAACTCCAGGGTCGTGCCACCATTCCAAGAGTCCCCCAGATGTCTCAGTCCATTCCAGAGGAACCTCTTTTCCCTTCACCGGCTCGTCTTTCACGCCGAGGATCGACTCACACCAAGGTGGCACGTGGCACAGCCCTGTGGGAAAGCCTCGTGGGAAAGCCTCGAGGGACAGCCTCGAGGGAAAGCCACAGATCCCTTGATCCACGTGACAGGAAGCGTGACACTACTGCTGCAGCACGGGAGGAAAGCGCACGTGCATGCCCCCACTCGAGACGAGGCCTGACTCCCCTGGGGAGACTCAGAAGCACCCCAAGATCCATGGCAACACTGGAGAGGAATCCTCAGGTTCCGGCCCCGACTCCACACAAGGACTGAGGCCCCGGCATGGAAGGGAGAGGAATCCCGAGAGGTCCCCTAGCAACTCGCATGGGGACTGGCCTTTCCTGAGGCCACCAGAGCGGGTCCCTGAGGTCCCCGTCGTAACTCGAGAAGACCTGCCGCAACTGGAGAAAATCCAGGAGGTTCTCCCCTCCAGGCGAGATGAGGCCCATTTCCGCTGAGGCGTCTCGAGGCTGATCACACCTCACCTCTGGAACTTCGAAAGGGTCCTTCACACCCTTGGTGCAAATCCAGAAGTTCCCGACCTAGCCGTCTCCACTCGAGAGGAATCACGAGGGTCCCGCCCACATCCAGAGGAGCCCCGTTTCCGCCTCGTAGCTCGAGATGAGGGATCCTTCCCCTGCTTCGTCGGGAAAGAGTTCCCGGCGTTCCCGTCGCATCTCAAGAGGAGGCCCTCTCAACAGGAACGGCGAGAGGAACTCCAGGGTCGTGCCACCATTCCAAGAGTCCCCCAGATGTCTCAGTCCATTCCAGAGGAACCTCTTTTCCCTTCACCGGCTCGTCTTTCACGCCGAGGATCGACTCACACCAAGGTGGCACGTGGCACAGCCCTGTGGGAAAGCCTCGTGGGAAAGCCTCGAGGGACAGCCTCGAGGGAAAGCCACAGATCCCTTGATCCACGTGACAGGAAGCGTGACACTACTGCTGCAGCTCGGGAGGAAAGCGCACGTGCATGCCCCCACTCGAGACGAGGCCTGACTCCCCTGGGGAGACTCAGAAGCACCCCAAGATCCATGGCAACACTGGAGAGGAATCCTCAGGTTCCGGCCCCGACTCCACACAAGGACTGAGGCCCCGGCATGGACGGGAGAGGAATCCCGAGAGGTCCCCTAGCAACTCGCATGGGGACTGGCCTTTCCTGAGGCCACCAGAGCGGGTCCCTGAGGTCCCCGTCGTAACTCGAGAAGACCTGCCGCAACTCGAGAAAATCCAGGAGGTTCTCCCCTCCAGGCGAGATGAGGCCCATTTCCGCTCAGGCGTCTCGAGGCTGATCACACCTCACCTCTGGAACTTCGAAAGGGTCCTTCACACCCTTGGTGCAAATCCAGAAGTTCCCGACCTAGCCGTCTCCACTCGAGAGGAATCACGAGGGTCCCGCCCACATCCAGAGGAGCCCCGTTTCCGCCTCGTAGCTCGAGATGAGGGATCCTTTCCCTGCTTCGTCGGGAAAGAGTTCCCGGCGTTCCCGTCGCATCTCAAGAGGAGGCCCTCTCAACAGGAACGGCGAGAGGAACTCCAGGGTCGTGCCACCATTCCAAGAGTCCCCCAGATGTCTCAGTCCATTCCAGAGGAACCTCTTTTCCCTTCACCGGCTCGTCTTTCAGGCCGAGGATCGACTCACACCAAGGTGGCACGTGGCACAGCCCTGTGGGAAAGCCTCGTGGGAAAGCCTCGAGGGACAGCCTCGAGGGAAAGCCACAGATCCCTTGATCCACGTGACAGGAAGCGTGACACTACTGCTGCAGCTCGGGAGGAAAGCGCACGTGCATGCCCCCACTCGAGACGAGGCCTGACTCCCCTGGGGAGACTCAGAAGCACCCCAAGATCCATGGCAACACTGGAGAGGAATCCTCAGGTTCCGGCCCCGACTCCACACAAGGACTGAGGCCCCGGCATGGACGGGAGAGGAATCCCGAGAGGTCCCCTAGCAACTCGCATGGGGACTGGCCTTTCCTGAGGCCACCAGAGCGGGTCCCTGAGGTCCCCGTCGTAACTCGAGAAGACCTGCCGCAACTCGAGAAAATCCAGGAGGTTCTCCCCTCCAGGCGAGATGAGGCCCATTTCCGCTGAGGCGTCTCGAGGCTGATCACACCTCACCTCTGGAACTTCGAAAGGGTCCTTCACACCCTTGGTGCAAATCCAGAAGTTCCCGACCTAGCCGTCTCCACTCGAGAGGAATCACGAGGGTCCCGCCCACATCCAGAGGAGCCCCGTTTCCGCCTCGTAGCTCGAGATGAGGGATCCTTTCCCTGCTTCGTCGGGAAAGAGTTCCCGGCGTTCCCGTCGCATCTCAAGAGGAGGCCCTCTCAACAGGAACGGCGAGAGGAACTCCAGGGTCGTGCCACCATTGCAAGAGTCCCCCAGATGTCTCAGTCCATTCCAGAGGAACCTCTTTTCCCTTCACCGGCTCGTCTTTCACGCCGAGGATCGACTCACACCAAGGTGGCACGTGGCACAGCCCTGTGGGAAAGCCTCGTGGGAAAGCCTCGAGGGACAGCCTCGAGGGAAAGCCACAGATCCCTTGATCCACGTGACAGGAAGCGTGACACTACTGCTGCAGCTCGGGAGGAAAGCGCACGTGCATGCCCCCACTCGAGACGAGGCCTGACTCCCCTGGGGAGACTCAGAAGCACCCCAAGATCCATGGCAACACTGGAGAGGAATACTCAGGTTCCGGCCCCGACTCCACACAAGGACTGAGGCCCCGGCATGGACGGGAGAGGAATCCCGAGAGGTCCCCTAGCAACTCGCATGGGGACTGGCCTTTCCTGAGGCCACCAGAGCGGGTCCCTGAGGTCCCCGTCGTAACTCGAGAAGACCTGCCGCAACTCGAGAAAATCCAGGAGGTTCTCCCCTCCAGGCGAGATGAGGCCCATTTCCGCTGAGGCGTCTCGAGGCTGATCACACCTCACCTCTGGAACTTCGAAAGGGTCCTTCACACCCTTGGTGCAAATCCAGAAGTTCCCGACCTAGCCGTCTCCACTCGAGAGGAATCACGAGGGTCCCGCCCACATCCAGAGGAGCCCCGTTTCCGCCTCGTAGCTCGAGATGAGGGATCCTTTCCCTGCTTCGTCGGGAAAGAGTTCCCGGCGTTCCCGTCGCATCTCAAGAGGAGGCCCTCTCAACAGGAACGGCGAGAGGAACTCCAGGGTCGTGCCACCATTCCAAGAGTCCCCCAGATGTCTCAGTCCATTCCAGAGGAACCTCTTTTCCCTTCACCGGCTCGTCTTTCACGCCGAGGATCGACTCACACCAAGGTGGCACGTGGCACAGCCCTGTGGGAAAGCCTCGTGGGAAAGCCTCGAGGGACAGCCTCGAGGGAAAGCCACAGATCCCTTGATCCACGTGACAGGAAGCGTGACACTACTGCTGCAGCTCGGGAGGAAAGCGCACGTGCATGCCCCCACTCGAGACGAGGCCTGACTCCCCTGGGGAGACTCAGAAGCACCCCAAGATCCATGGCAACACTGGAGAGGAATCCTCAGGTTCCGGCCCCGACTCCACACAAGGACTGAGGCCCCGGCATGGACGGGAGAGGAATCCCGAGAGGTCCCCTAGCAACTCGCATGGGGACTGGCCTTTCCTGAGGCCACCAGAGCGGGTCCCTGAGGTCCCCGTCGTAACTCGAGAAGACCTGCCGCAACTCGAGAAAATCCAGGAGGTTCTCCCCTCCAGGCGAGATGAGGCCCATTTCCGCTGAGGCGTCTCGAGGCTGATCACACCTCACCTCTGGAACTTCGAAAGGGTCCTTCACACCCTTGGTGCAAATCCAGAAGTTCCCGACCTAGCCGTCTCCACTCGAGAGGAATCACGAGGGTCCCGCCCACATCCAGAGGAGCCCCGTTTCCGCCTCGTAGCTCGAGATGAGGGATCCTTTCCCTGCTTCGTCGGGAAAGAGTTCCCGGCGTTCCCGTCGCATCTCAAGAGGAGGCCCTCTCAACAGGAACGGCGAGAGGAACTCCAGGGTCGTGCCACCATTCCAAGAGTCCCCCAGATGTCTCAGTCCATTCCAGAGGAACCTCTTTTCCCTTCACCGGCTCGTCTTTCACGCCGAGGATCGACTCCCACCAAGGTGGCACGTGGCACAGCCCTGTGGGAAAGCCTCGTGGGAAAGCCTCGAGGGACAGCCTCGAGGGATAGCTACAGATCCCTTGATCCACGTGACAGGAAGCGTGACACTACTGCTGCAGCTCGGGAGGAAAGCGCACGTGCATGCCCCCACTCGAGACGAGGCCTGACTCCCCTGGGGAGACTCAGAAGCACCCCAAGATCCATGGCAACACTGGAGAGGAATCCTCAGGTTCCGGCCCCGACTCCACACAAGGACTGAGGCCCCGGCATGGACGGGAGAGGAATCCCGAGAGGTCCCCTAGCAACTCGCATGGGGACTGGCCTTTCCTGAGGCCACCAGAGCGGGTCCCTGAGGTCCCCGTCGTAACTCGAGAAGACCTGCCGCAACTCGAGAAAATCCAGGAGGTTCTCCCCTCCAGGCGAGATGAGGCCCATTTCCGCTGAGGCGTCTCGAGGCTGATCACACCTCACCTCTGGAACTTCGAAAGGGTCCTTCACACCCTTGGTGCAAATCCAGAAGTTCCCGACCTAGCCGTCTCCACTCGAGAGGAATCACGAGGGTCCCGCCCACATCCAGAGGAGCCCCGTTTCCGCCTCGTAGCTCGAGATGAGGGATCCTTTCCCTGCTTCGTCGGGAAAGAGTTCCCGGCGTTCCCGTCGCATCTCAAGAGGAGGCCCTCTCAACAGGAACGGCGAGAGGAACTCCAGGGTCGTGCCACCATTCCAAGAGTCCCCCAGATGTCTCAGTCCATTCCAGAGGAACCTCTTTTCCCTTCACCGGCTCGTCTTTCACGCCGAGGATCGACTCACACCAAGGTGGCACGTGGCACAGCCCTGTGGGAAAGCCTCGTGGGAAAGCCTCGAGGGACAGCCTCGAGGGAAAGCCACAGATCCCTTGATCCACGTGACAGGAAGCGTGACACTACTGCTGCAGCTCGGGAGGAAAGCGCACGTGCATGCCCCCACTCGAGACGAGGCCTGACTCCCCTGGGGAGACTCAGAAGCACCCCAAGATCCATGGCAACACTGGAGAGGAATCCTCAGGTTCCGGCCCCGACTCCACACAAGGACTGAGGCCCCGGCATGGACGGGAGAGGAATCCCGAGAGGTCCCCTAGCAACTCGCATGGGGACTGGCCTTTCCTGAGGCCACCAGAGCGGGTCCCTGAGGTCCCCGTCGTAACTCGAGAAGACCTGCCGCAACTCGAGAAAATCCAGGAGGTTCTCCCCTCCAGGCGAGATGAGGCCCATTTCCGCTGAGGCGTCTCGAGGCTGATCACACCTCACCTCTGGAACTTCGAAAGGGTCCTTCACACCCTTGGTGCAAATCCAGAAGTTCCCGACCTAGCCGTCTCCACTCGAGAGGAATCACGAGGGTCCCGCCCACATCCAGAGGAGCCCCGTTTCCGCCTCGTAGCTCGAGATGAGGGATCCTTTCCCTGCTTCGTCGGGAAAGAGTTCCCGGCGTTCCCGTCGCATCTCAAGAGGAGGCCCTCTCAACAGGAACGGCGAGAGGAACTCCAGGGTCGTGCCACCATTCCAAGAGTCCCCCAGATGTCTCAGTCCATTCCAGAGGAACCTCTTTTCCCTTCACCGGCTCGTCTTTCACGCCGAGGATCGACTCACACCAAGGTGGCACGTGGCACAGCCCTGTGGGAAAGCCTCGTGGGAAAGCCTCGAGGGACAGCCTCGAGGGAAAGGCACAGATCCCTTGATTCACGTGACAGGAAGCGTGACACTACTGCTGCAGCTCGGGAGGAAAGCGCACGTGCATGCCCCCACTCGAGACGAGGCCTGACTCCCCTGGGGAGACTCAGAAGCACCCCAAGATCCATGGCAACACTGGAGAGGAATCCTCAGGTTCCGGCCCCGACTCCACACAAGGACTGAGGCCCCAGCATGGACGGGAGAGGAATACCGAGAGGCCCCTAGCAACTCGCATGGGGACTGGCCTTTCCTGAGGCCACCAGAGCGGGTCCCTGAGGTCCCCGTCGTAACTCGAGAAGACCTGCCGCAACTCGAGAAAATCCAGGAGGTTCTCCCCTCCAGGCGAGATGAGGCCCATTTCCGCTGAGGCGTCTCGAGGCTGATCACACCTCACCTCTGGAACTTCGAAAGGGTCCTTCACACCCTTGGTGCAAATCCAGAAGTTCCCGACCTAGCCGTCTCCACTCGAGAGGAATCACGAGGGTCCCGCCCACATCCAGAGGAGCCCCGTTTCCGCCTCGTAGCTCGAGATGAGGGATCCTTTCCCTGCTTCGTCGGGAAAGAGTTCCCGGCGTTCCCGTCGCATCTCAAGAGGAGGCCCTCTCAACAGGAACGGCGAGAGGAACTCCAGGGTCGTGCCACCATTCCAAGAGTCCCCCAGATGTCTCAGTCCATTCCAGAGGAACCTCTTTTCCCTTCACCGGCTCGTCTTTCACGCCGAGGATCGACTCACACCAAGGTGGCACGTGGCACAGCCCTGTGGGAAAGCCTCGTGGGAAAGCCTCGAGGGACAGCCTCGAGGGAAAGCCACAGATCCCTTGATCCACGTGACAGGAAGCGTGACACTACAGCTGCAGCTCGGGAGGAAAGCGCACGTGCATGCCCCCACTCGAGACGAGGCCTGACTCCCCTGGGGAGACTCAGAAGCACCCCAAGATCCATGGCAACACTGGAGAGGAATCCTCAGGTTCCGGCCCCGACTCCACACAAGGACTGAGGCCCCGGCATGGACGGGAGAGGAATCCCGAGAGGTCCCCTAGCAACTCGCATGGGGACTGGCCTTTCCTGAGGCCACCAGAGCGGGTCCCTGAGGTCCCCGTCGTAACTCGAGAAGACCTGCCGCAACTCGAGAAAATCCAGGAGGTTCTCCCCTCCAGGCGAGATGAGGCCCATTTCCGCTCAGGCGTCTCGAGGCTGATCACACCTCACCTCTGGAACTTCGAAAGGGTCCTTCACACCCTTGGTGCAAATCCAGAAGTTCCCGACCTAGCCGTCTCCACTCGAGAGGAATCACGAGGGTCCCGCCCACATCCAGAGGAGCCCCGTTTCCGCCTCGTAGCTCGAGATGAGGGATCCTTTCCCTGCTTCGTCGGGAAAGAGTTCCCGGCGTTCCCGTCGCATCTCAAGAGGAGGCCCTCTCAACAGGAACGGCGAGAGGAACTCCAGGGTCGTGCCACCATTCCAAGAGTCCCCCAGATGTCTCAGTCCATTCCAGAGGAACCTCTTTTCCCTTCACCGGCTCGTCTTTCACGCCGAGGATCGACTCACACCAAGGTGGCACGTGGCACAGCCCTGTGGGAAAGCCTCGTGGGAAAGCCTCGAGGGACAGCCTCGAGGGAAAGCCACAGATCCCTTGATCCACGTGACAGGAAGCGTGACACTACTGCTGCAGCTCGGGAGGAAAGCGCACGTGCATGCCCCCACTCGAGACGAGGCCTGACTCCCCTGGGGAGACTCAGAAGCACCCCAAGATCCATGGCAACACTGGAGAGGAATCCTCAGGTTCCGGCCCCGACTCCACACAAGGACTGAGGCCCCGGCATGGACGGGAGAGGAATCCCGAGAGGTCCCCTAGCAACTCGCATGGGGACTGGCCTTTCCTGAGGCCACCACAGCGGGTCCCTGAGGTCCCCGTCGTAACTCGAGAAGACCTGCCGCAACTCGAGAAAATCCAGGAGGTTCTCCCCTCCAGGCGAGATGAGGCCCATTTCCGCTCAGGCGTCTCGAGGCTGATCACACCTCACCTCTGGAACTTCGAAAGGGTCCTTCACACCCTTGGTGCAAATCCAGAAGTTCCCGACCTAGCCGTCTCCACTCGAGAGGAATCACGAGGGTCCCGCCCATATCCAGAGGAGCCCCGTTTCCGCCTCGTAGCTCGAGATGAGGGATCCTTTCCCTGCTTCGTCGGGAAAGAGTTCCCGGCGTTCCCGTCGCATCTCAAGAGGAGGCCCTCTCAACAGGAACGGCGAGAGGAACTCCAGGGTCGTGCCACCATTCCAAGAGTCCCCCAGATGTCTCAGTCCATTCCAGAGGAACCTCTTTTCCCTTCACCGGCTCGTCTTTCACGCCGAGGATCGACTCACACCAAGGTGGCACGTGGCACAGCCCTGTGGGAAAGCCTCGTGGGAAAGCCTCGAGGGACAGCCTCGAGGGAAAGCCACAGATCCCTTGATCCACGTGACAGGAAGCGTGACACTACTGCTGCAGCTCGGGAGGAAAGCGCACGTGCATGCCCCCACTCGAGACGAGGCCTGACTCCCCTGGGGAGACTCAGAAGCACCCCAAGATCCATGGCAACACTGGAGAGGAATCCTCAGGTTCCGGCCCCGACTCCACACAAGGACTGAGGCCCCGGCATGGACGGGAGAGGAATCCCGAGAGGTCCCCTAGCAACTCGCATGGGGACTGGCCTTTCCTGAGGCCACCAGAGCGGGTCCCTGAGGTCCCCGTCGTAACTCGAGAAGACCTGCCGCAACTCGAGAAAATCCAGGAGGTTCTCCCCTCCAGGCGAGATGAGGCCCATTTCCGCTGAGGCGTCTCCAGGCTGATCACACCTCACCTCTGGAACTTCGAAAGGGTCCTTCACACCCTTGGTGCAAATGCAGAAGTTCCCGACCTAGCCGTCTCCACTCGAGAGGAATCACGAGGGTCCCGCCCACATCCAGAGGAGCCCCGTTTCCGCCTCGTAGCTCGAGATGAGGGATCCTTTCCCTGCTTCGTCGGGAAAGAGTTCCCGGCGTTCCCGTCGCATCTCAAGAGGAGGCCCTCTCAACAGGAACGGCGAGAGGAACTCCAGGGTCGTGCCACCATTCCAAGAGTCCCCCAGATGTCTCAGTCCATTCCAGAGGAACCTCTTTTCCCTTCACCGGCTCGTCTTTCACGCCGAGGATCGACTCACACCAAGGTGGCACGTGGCACAGCCCTGTGGGAAAGCCTCGTGGGAAAGCCTCGAGGGACAGCCTCGAGGGAAAGCCACAGATCCCTTGATCCACGTGACAGGAAGCGTGACACTACTGCTGCAGCTCGGGAGGAAAGCGCACGTGCATGCCCCCACTCGAGACGAGGCCTGACTCCCCTGGGGAGACTCAGAAGCACCCCAAGATCCATGGCAACACTGGAGAGGAATCCTCAGGTTCCGGCCCCGACTCCACACAAGGACTGAGGCCCCGGCATGGACGGGAGAGGAATCCCGAGAGGTCCCCTAGCAACTCGCATGGGGACTGGCCTTTCCTGAGGCCACCAGAGCGGGTCCCTGAGGTCCCCGTCGTAACTCGAGAAGACCTGCCGCAACTCGAGAAAATCCAGGAGGTTCTCCCCTCCAGGCGAGATGAGGCCCATTTCCGCTGAGGCGTCTCCAGGCTGATCACACCTCACCTCTGGAACTTCGAAAGGGTCCTTCACACCCTTGGTGCAAATCCAGAAGTTCCCGACCTAGCCGTCTCCACTCGAGAGGAATCACGAGGGTCCCGCCCACATCCAGAGGAGCCCCGTTTCCGCCTCGTAGCTCGAGATGAGGGATCCTTTCCCTGCTTCGTCGGGAAAGAGTTCCCGGCGTTCCCGTCGCATCTCAAGAGGAGGCCCTCTCAACAGGAACGGCGAGAGGAACTCCAGGGTCGTGCCACCATTCCAAGAGTCCCCCAGATGTCTCAGTCCATTCCAGAGGAACCTCTTTTCCCTTCACCGGCTCGTCTTTCACGCCGAGGATCGACTCACACCAAGGTGGCACGTGGCACAGCCCTGTGGGAAAGCCTCGTGGGAAAGCCTCGAGGGACAGCCTCGAGGGAAAGCCACAGATCCCTTGATCCACGTGACAGGAAGCGTGACACTACTGCTGCAGCTCGGGAGGAAAGCGCACGTGCATGCCCCCACTCGAGACGAGGCCTGACTCCCCTGGGGAGACTCAGAAGCACCCCAAGATCCATGGCAACACTGGAGAGGAATCCTCAGGTTCCGGCCCCGAATCCACACAAGGACTGAGGCCCCGGCATGGACGGGAGAGGAATCCCGAGAGGTCCCCTAGCAACTCGCATGGGGACTGGCCTTTCCTGAGGCCACCAGAGCGGGTCCCTGAGGTCCCCGTCGTAACTCGAGAAGACCTGCCGCAAATCGAGAAAATCCAGGACTTTCTCCCCTCCAGGCGAGATGAGGCCCATTTCCGCTGAGGCGTCTCGAGGCTGATCACACCTCACCTCTGGAACTTAGAAAGGGTCCTTCACACCCTTGGTGCAAATCCAGAAGTTCCCCGACCTAGCCGTCTCCACTCGAGAGGAATCACGAGAGTCCCGCCCACATCCAGAGGAGCCCCGTTTCCGCCTCGTAGCTCGAGATGAGGGATCCTTTCCCTGCTTCGTCGGGAAAGAGTTCCCGGCGTTCCCGTCGCATCTCAAGAGGAGGCCCTCTCAACAGGAACGGCGAGAGGAACTCCAGGGTCGTGCCACCATTGCAAGAGTCCCCCAGATGTCTCAGTCCATTCCAGAGGAACCTCTTTTCCCTTCACCGGCTCGTCTTTCACGCCGAGGATCGACTCACACCAAGGTGGCACGTGGCACAGCCCTGTGGGAAAGCCTCGTGGGAAAGCCTCGAGGGACAGCCTCGAGGGAAAGCCACAGATCCCTTGATCCACGTGACAGGAAGCGTGACACTACTGCTGCAGCTCGGGAGGAAAGCGCACGTGCATGCCCCCACTCGAGACGAGGCCTGACTCCCCTGGGGAGACTCAGAAGCACCCCAAGATCCATGGCAACACTGGAGAGGAATACTCAGGTTCCGGCCCCGACTCCACACAAGGACTGAGGCCCCGGCATGGACGGGAGAGGAATCCCGAGAGGTCCCCTAGCAACTCCCATGGGGACTGGCCTTTCCTGAGGCCACCAGAGCGGGTCCCTGAGGTCCCCGTCGTAACTCGAGAAGACCTGCCGCAACTCGAGAAAATCCAGGAGGTTCTCCCCTCCAGGCGAGATGAGGCCCATTTCCGCTGAGGCGTCTCGAGGCTGATCACACCTCACCTCTGGAACTTCGAAAGGGTCCTTCACACCCTTGGTGCAAATCCAGAAGTTCCCGACCTAGCCGTCTCCACTCGAGAGGAATCACGAGGGTCCCGCCCACATCCATAGGAGCCCCGTTTCCGCCTCGTAGCTCGAGATGAGGGATCCTTTCCCTGCTTCGTCGGGAAAGAGTTCCCGGCGTTCCCGTCGCATCTCAAGAGGAGGCCCTCTCAACAGGAACGGCGAGAGGAACTCCAGGGTCGTGCCACCATTCCAAGAGTCCCCCAGATGTCTCAGTCCATTCCAGAGGAACCTCTTTTCCCTTCCACCGGCTCGTCTTTCACGCCGAGGATCGACTCACACCAAGGTGGCACGTGGCACAGCCCTGTGGGAAAGCCTCGTGGGAAAGCCTCGAGGGACAGCCTCGAGGGAAAGCCACAGATCCCTTGATCCACGTGACAGGAAGCGTGACACTACTGCTGCAGCTCGGGAGGAAAGGCACACGTGCATGCCCCCACTCGAGACGAGGCCTGACTCCCCTGGGAGACTCAGAAGCACCCAAGATCCATGGCAACACTGGAGATGAATCCTCAGGTTCCGGCCCCGACTCCACACAAGGACTGAGGCCCCGGCATGGACGGGAGAGGATCCGAGAGGTCCCCTAGCAACTCGCATGGGGACTGGCCTTTCCTGAGGCCACCAGAGCGGGTCCCTGAGGTCCCCGTCGTAACTCGAGAAGACCTGCCGCAACTCGAGAAAATCCAGGAGGTTCTCCCCTCCAGGCGAGATGAGGCCCATTTCCGCTCAGGCGTCTCGAGGCACACCTCACCTCTGGAACTTCGAAAGGGTCCTTCACACCCTTGGTGCAAATCCAGAAGTTCCCGACCTAGCCGTCTCCACTCGAGAGGAATCACGAGGGTCCCGCCCACATCCAGAGGAGCCCCGTTTCCGCCTCGTAGCTCGAGATGAGGGATCCTTTCCCTGCTTCGTCGGGAAAGAGTTCCCGGCGTTCCCGTCGCATCTCAAGAGGAGGCCCTCTCAACAGGAACGGCGAGAGGAACTCCAGGGTCGTGCCACCATTCCAAGAGTCCCCCAGATGTCTCAGTCCATTCCAGAGGAACCTCTTTTCCCTTCACCGGCTCGTCTTTCACGCCGAGGATCGACTCACACCAAGGTGGCACGTGGCACAGCCCTGTGGGAAAGCCTCGTGGGAAAGCCTCGAGGGACAGCCTCGAGGGAAAGCCACAGATCCCTTGATCCACGTGACAGGAAGCGTGACACTACTGCTGCAGCTCGGGAGGAAAGCGCACGTGCATGCCCCCACTCGAGACGAGGCCTGACTCCCCTGGGGAGACTCAGAAGCACCCCAAGATCCATGGCAACACTGGAGAGGAATCCTCAGGTTCCGGCCCCGACTCCACACAAGGACTGAGGCCCCGGCATGGACGGGAGAGGAATCCCGAGGGGTCCCCTAGCAACTCGCATGGGGACTGGCCTTTCCTGAGGCCACCAGAGCGGGTCCCTGAGGTCCCCGTCGTAACTCGAGAAGACCTGCCGCAACTCGAGAAAATCCAGGAGGTTCTCCCCTCCAGGCGAGATGAGGCCCATTTCCGCTGAGGCGTCTCGAGGCTGATCACACCTCACCTCTGGAACTTCGAAAGGGTCCTTCACACCCTTGGTGCAAATCCAGAAGTTCCCGACCTAGCCGTCTCCACTCGAGAGGAATCACGAGGGTCCCGCCCACATCCAGAGGAGCCCCGTTTCCGCCTCGTAGCTCGAGATGAGGGATCCTTTCCCTGCTTCGTCGGGAAAGAGTTCCCGGCGTTCCCGTCGCATCTCAAGAGGAGGCCCTCTCAACAGGAACGGCGAGAGGAACTCCAGGGTCGTGCCACCATTCCAAGAGTCCCCCAGATGTCTCAGTCCATTCCAGAGGAACCTCTTTTCCCTTCACCGGCTCGTCTTTCACGCCGAGGATCGACTCACACCAAGGTGGCACGTGGCACAGCCCTGTGGGAAAGCCTCGTGGGAAAGCCTCGAGGGACAGCCTCGAGGGAAAGGCACAGATCCCTTGATTCACGTGACAGGAAGCGTGACACTACTGCTGCAGCTCGGGAGGAAAGCGCACGTGCATGCCCCCACTCGAGACGAGGCCTGACTCCCCTGGGGAGACTCAGAAGCACCCCAAGATCCATGGCAACACTGGAGAGGAATCCTCAGGTTCCGGCCCCGACTCCACACAAGGGACTGAGGCCCCAGCATGGACGGGAGAGGAATCCCGAGAGGCCCCCTAGCAACTCGCATGGGGACTGGCCTTTCCTGAGGCCACCAGAGCGGGTCCCTGAGGTCCCCGTCGTAACTCGAGAAGACCTGCCGCAACTCGAGAAAATCCAGGAGGTTCTCCCCTCCAGGCGAGATGAGGCCCATTTCCGCTGAGGCGTCTCGAGGCTGATCACACCTCACCTCTGGAACTTCGAAAGGGTCCTTCACACCCTTGGTGCAAATCCAGAAGTTCCCGACCTAGCCGTCTCCACTCGAGAGGAATCACGAGGGTCCCGCCCACATCCAGAGGAGCCCCGTTTCCGCCTCGTAGCTCGAGATGAGGGATCCTTTCCCTGCTTCGTCGGGAAAGAGTTCCCGGCGTTCCCGTCGCATCTCAAGAGGAGGCCCTCTCAACAGGAACGGCGAGAGGAACTCCAGGGTCGTGCCACCATTCCAAGAGTCCCCCAGATGTCTCAGTCCATTCCAGAGGAACCTCTTTTCCCTTCACCGGCTCGTCTTTCACGCCGAGGATCGACTCACACCAAGGTGGCACGTGGCACAGCCCTGTGGGAAAGCCTCGTGGGAAAGCCTCGAGGGACAGCCTCGAGGGAAAGCCACAGATCCCTTGATCCACGTGACAGGAAGCGTGACACTACAGCTGCAGCTCGGGAGGAAAGCGCACGTGCATGCCCCCACTCGAGACGAGGCCTGACTCCCCTGGGGAGACTCAGAAGCACCCCAAGATCCATGGCAACACTGGAGAGGAATCCTCAGGTTCCGGCCCCGACCACACAAGGACTGAGGCCCCGGCATGGACGGGAGAGGAATCCCGAGAGGTCCCCTAGCAACTCGCATGGGGACTGGCCTTTCCTGAGGCCACCAGAGCGGGTCCCTGAGGTCCCCGTCGTAACTCGAGAAGACCTGCCGCAACTCGAGAAAATCCAGGAGGTTCTCCCCTCCAGGCGAGATGAGGCCCATTTCCGCTCAGGCGTCTCGAGGCTGATCACACCTCACCTCTGGAACTTCGAAAGGGTCCTTCACACCCTTGGTGCAAATCCAGAAGTTCCCGACCTAGCCGTCTCCACTCGAGAGGAATCACGAGGGTCCCGCCCACATCCAGAGGAGCCCCGTTTCCGCCTCGTAGCTCGAGATGAGGGATCCTTTCCCTGCTTCGTCGGGAAAGAGTTCCCGGCGTTCCCGTCGCATCTCAAGAGGAGGCCCTCTCAACAGGAACGGCGAGAGGAACTCCAGGGTCGTGCCACCATTCCAAGAGTCCCCCAGATGTCTCAGTCCATTCCAGAGGAACCTCTTTTCCCTTCACACCGGCTCGTCTTTCACGCCGAGGATCGACTCACACCAAGGTGGCACGTGGCACAGCCCTGTGGGAAAGCCTCGTGGGAAAGCCTCGAGGGACAGCCTCGAGGGAAAGCCACAGATCCCTTGATCCACGTGACAGGAAGCGTGACACTACTGCTGCAGCTCGGGAGGAAAGCGCACGTGCATGCCCCCACTCGAGACGAGGCCTGACTCCCCTGGGGAGACTCAGAAGCACCCCAAGATCCATGGCAACACTGGAGAGGAATCCTCAGGTTCCGGCCCCGACTCCACACAAGGACTGAGGCCCCGGCATGGACGGGAGAGGAATCCCGAGAGGTCCCCTAGCAACTCGCATGGGGACTGGCCTTTCCTGAGGCCACCAGAGCGGGTCCCTGAGGTCCCCGTCGTAACTCGAGAAGACCTGCCGCAACTCGAGAAAATCCAGGAGGTTCTCCCCTCCAGGCGAGATGAGGCCCATTTCCGCTCAGGCGTCTCGAGGCTGATCACACCTCACCTCTGGAACTTCGAAAGGGTCCTTCACACCCTTGGTGCAAATCCAGAAGTTCCCGACCTAGCCGTCTCCACTCGAGAGGAATCACGAGGGTCCCGCCCATATCCAGAGGAGCCCCGTTTCCGCCTCGTAGCTCGAGATGAGGGATCCTTTCCCTGCTTCGTCGGGAAAGAGTTCCCGGCGTTCCCGTCGCATCTCAAGAGGAGGCCCTCTCAACAGGAACGGCGAGAGGAACTCCAGGGTCGTGCCACCATTCCAAGAGTCCCCCAGATGTCTCAGTCCATTCCAGAGGAACCTCTTTTCCCTTCACCGGCTCGTCTTTCACGCCGAGGATCGACTCACACCAAGGTGGCACGTGGCACAGCCCTGTGGGAAAGCCTCGTGGGAAAGCCTCGAGGGACAGCCTCGAGGGAAAGCCACAGATCCCTTGATCCACGTGACAGGAAGCGTGACACTACTGCTGCAGCTCGGGAGGAAAGCGCACGTGCATGCCCCCACTCGAGACGAGGCCTGACTCCCCTGGGGAGACTCAGAAGCACCCCAAGATCCATGGCAACACTGGAGAGGAATCCTCAGGTTCCGGCCCCGACTCCACACAAGGACTGAGGCCCCGGCATGGACGGGAGAGGAATCCCGAGAGGTCCCCTAGCAACTCGCATGGGGACTGGCCTTTCCTGAGGCCACCAGAGCGGGTCCCTGAGGTCCCCGTCGTAACTCGAGAAGACCTGCCGCAACTCGAGAAAATCCAGGAGGTTCTCCCCTCCAGGCGAGATGAGGCCCATTTCCGCTCAGGCGTCTCCAGGCTGATCACACCTCACCTCTGGAACTTCGAAAGGGTCCTTCACACCCTTGGTGCAAATGCAGAAGTTCCCGACCTAGCCGTCTCCACTCGAGAGGAATCACGAGGGTCCCGCCCACATCCAGAGGAGCCCCGTTTCCGCCTCGTAGCTCGAGATGAGGGATCCTTTCCCTGCTTCGTCGGGAAAGAGTTCCCGGCGTTCCCGTCGCATCTCAAGAGGAGGCCCTCTCAACAGGAACGGCGAGAGGAACTCCAGGGTCGTGCCACCATTCCAAGAGTCCCCCAGATGTCTCAGTCCATTCCAGAGGAACCTCTTTTCCCTTCACCGGCTCGTCTTTCACGCCGAGGATCGACTCACACCAAGGTGGCACGTGGCACAGCCCTGTGGGAAAGCCTCGTGGGAAAGCCTCGAGGGACAGCCTCGAGGGAAAGCCACAGATCCCTTGATCCACGTGACAGGAAGCGTGACACTACTGCTGCAGCTCGGGAGGAAAGCGCACGTGCATGCCCCCACTCGAGACGAGGCCTGACTCCCCTGGGGAGACTCAGAAGCACCCCAAGATCCATGGCAACACTGGAGAGGAATCCTCAGGTTCCGGCCCCGACTCCACACAAGGACTGAGGCCCCGGCATGGACGGGAGAGGAATCCCGAGAGGTCCCCTAGCAACTCGCATGGGGACTGGCCTTTCCTGAGGCCACCAGAGCGGGTCCCTGAGGTCCCCGTCGTAACTCGAGAAGACCTGCCGCAACTCGAGAAAATCCAGGAGGTTCTCCCCTCCAGGCGAGATGAGGCCCATTTCCGCTGAGGCGTCTCCAGGCTGATCACACCTCACCTCTGGAACTTCGAAAGGGTCCTTCACACCCTTGGTGCAAATCCAGAAGTTCCCGACCTAGCCGTCTCCACTCGAGAGGAATCACGAGGGTCCCGCCCACATCCAGAGGAGCCCCGTTTCCGCCTCGTAGCTCGAGATGAGGGATCCTTTCCCTGCTTCGTCGGGAAAGAGTTCCCGGCGTTCCCGTCGCATCTCAAGAGGAGGCCCTCTCAACAGGAACGGCGAGAGGAACTCCAGGGTCGTGCCACCATTCCAAGAGTCCCCCAGATGTCTCAGTCCATTCCAGAGGAACCTCTTTTCCCTTCACCGGCTCGTCTTTCACGCCGAGGATCGACTCACACCAAGGTGGCACGTGGCACAGCCCTGTGGGAAAGCCTCGTGGGAAAGCCTCGAGGGACAGCCTCGAGGGAAAGCCACAGATCCCTTGATCCACGTGACAGGAAGCGTGACACTACTGCTGCAGCTCGGGAGGAAAGCGCACGTGCATGCCCCCACTCGAGACGAGGCCTGACTCCCCTGGGGAGACTCAGAAGCACCCCAAGATCCATGGCAACACTTGAGAGGAATCCTCAGGTTCCGGTCCCGACTCCACACAAGGACTGAGGCCCCGGCATGGACGGGAGAGGAATCCCGAGAGGTCCCCTAGCAACTCGCATGGGGACTGGCCTTTCCTGAGGCCACCAGAGCGGGTCCCTGAGGTCCCCGTCGTAAATCGAGAAGACCTGCCGCAACTCGAGAAAATCCAGGAGGTTCTCCCCTCCAGGCGAGATGAGGCCCATTTCCGCTCAGGCGTCTCGAGGCTGATCACAACTCACCTCTGGAACTTCGAAAGGATCCTTCACACCCTTGGTGCAAATCCAGAAGTTCCCCGACCTAGCCGTCTCCACTCGAGAGGAATCACGAGGGTCCCGCCCACATCCAGAGGAGCCCCGTTTCCGCCTCGTAGCTCGAGATGAGGGATCCTTTCCCTGCTTCGTCGGGAAAGAGTTCCCGGCGTTCCCGTCGCATCTCAAGAGGAGGCCCTCTCAACAGGAACGGCGAGAGGAACTCCAGGGTCGTGCCACCATTCCAAGAGTCCCCCAGATGTCTCAGTCCATTCCAGAGGAACCTCTTTTCCCTTCACCGGCTCGTCTTTCACGCCGAGGATCGACTCACACCAAGGTGGCACGTGGCACAGCCCTGTGGGAAAGCCTCGTGGGAAAGCCTCGAGGGACAGCCTCGAGGGAAAGCCACAGATCCCTTGATCCACGTGACAGGAAGCGTGACACTACTGCTGCAGCACGGGAGGAAAGCGCACGTGCATGCCCCCACTCGAGACGAGGCCTGACTCCCCTGGGGAGACTCAGAAGCACCCCAAGATCCATGGCAACACTGGAGAGGAATCCTCAGGTTCCGGCCCCGACTCCACACAAGGACTGAGGCCCCGGCATGGAGGGGAGAGGAATCCCGAGAGGTCCCCTAGCAACTCGCATGGGGACTGGCCTTTCCTGAGGCCACCAGAGCGGGTCCCTGAGGTCCCCGTCGTAACTCGAGAAGACCTGCCGCAACTCGAGAAAATCCAGGAGGTTCTCCCCTCCAGGCGAGATGAGGCCCATTTCCGCTGAGGCGTCTCGAGGCTGATCACACCTCACCTCTGGAACTTCGAAAGGGTCCTTCACACCCTTGGTGCAAATCCAGAAGTTCCCGACCTAGCCGTCTCCACTCGAGAGGAATCACGAGGGTCCCGCCCACATTCAGAGGAGCCCCGTTTCCGCCTCGTAGCTCGAGATGAGGGATCCTTTCCCTGCTTCTTCGGGAAAGAGTTCCCGGCGTTCCCGTCGCATCTCAAGAGGAGGCCCTCTCAACAGGAACGGCGAGAGGAACTCCAGGGTCGTGCCACCATTCCAAGAGTCCCCCAGATGTCTCAGTCCATTCCAGAGGAACCTCTTTTCCCTTCACCGGCTCGTCTTTCACGCCGAGGATCGACTCACACCAAGGTGGCACGTGGCACAGCCCTGTGGGAAAGCCTCGTGGGAAAGCCTCGAGGGACAGCCTCGAGGGACAGCCTCGAGGGAAAGCCACAGATCCCTTGATCCACGTGACAGGAAGCGTGACACTACTGCTGCAGCTCGGGAGGAAAGCGCACGTGCATGCCCCCACTCGAGACGAGGCCTGACTCCCCTGGGGAGACTCAGAAGCACCCCAAGATCCATGGCAACACTGGAGAGGAATCCTCAGGTTCCGGCCCCGACTCCACACAAGGACTGAGGCCCCGGCATGGACGGGAGAGGAATCCCGAGAGGTCCCCTAGCAACTCGCATGGGGACTGGCCTTTCCTGAGGCCACCAGAGCGGGTCCCTGAGGTCCCCGTCGTAACTCGAGAAGACCTGCCGCAACTCGAGAAAATCCAGGAGGTTCTCCCCTCCAGGTGAGATGAGGCCCATTTCCGCTCAGGCGTCTCGAGGCTGATCACACCTCACCTCTGGAACTTCGAAAGGGTCCTTCACACCCTTGGTGCAAATCCAGAAGTTCCCGACCTAGCCGTCTCCACTCGAGAGGAATCACGAGGGTCCCGCCCACATCCAGAGGAGCCCCGTTTCCGCCTCGTAGCTCGAGATGAGGGATCCTTTCCCTGCTTCGTCGGGAAAGAGTTCCCGGCGTTCCCGTCGCATCTCAAGAGGAGGCCCTCTCAACAGGAACGGCGAGAGGAACTCCAGGGTCGTGCCACCATTCCAAGAGTCCCCCAGATGTCTCAGTCCATTCCAGAGGAACCTCTTTTCCCTTCACCGGCTCGTCTTTCACGCCGAGGATCGACTCACACCAAGGTGGCACGTGGCACAGCCCTGTGGGAAAGCCTCGTGGGAAAGCCTCGAGGGACAGCCTCGAGGGAAAGCCACAGATCCCTTGATCCACGTGACAGGAAGCGTGACACTACTGCTGCAGCTCGGGAGGAAAGCGCACGTGCATGCCCCCACTCGAGACGAGGCCTGACTCCCCTGGGGAGACTCAGAAGCACCCCAAGATCCATGGCAACACTGGAGAGGAATCCTCAGGTTCCGGCCCCGACTCCACACAGGGACTGAGGCCCCGGCATGGACGGGAGAGGAATCCCGAGAGGTCCCCTAGCAACTCGCATGGGGACTGGCCTTTCCTGAGGCCACCAGAGCGGGTCCCTGAGGTCCCCGTCGTAACTCGAGAAGACCTGCCGCAACTCGAGAAAATCCAGGAGGTTCTCCCCTCCAGGCGAGATGAGGCCCATTTCCGCTGAGGCGTCTCGAGGCTGATCACACCTCACCTCTGGAACTTCGAAAGGGTCCTTCACACCCTTGGTGCAAATCCAGAAGTTCCCGACCTAGCCGTCTCCACTCGAGAGGAATCACGAGGGTCCCGCCCACATCCAGAGGAGCCCCGTTTCCGCCTCGTAGCTCGAGATGAGGGATCCTTTCCCTGCTTCGTCGGGAAAGAGTTCCCGGCGTTCCCGTCGCATCTCAAGAGGAGGCCCTCTCAACAGGAACGGCGAGAGGAACTCCAGGGTCGTGCCACCATTCCAAGAGTCCCCCAGATGTCTCAGTCCATTCCAGAGGAACCTCTTTTCCCTTCACCGGCTCGTCTTTCACGCCGAGGATCGACTCACACCAAGGTGGCACGTGGCACAGCCCTGTGGGAAAGCCTCGTGGGAAAGCCTCGAGGGACAGCCTCGAGGGAAAGCCACAGATCCCTTGATCCACGTGACAGGAAGCGTGACACTACTGCTGCAGCTCGGGAGGAAAGCGCACGTGCATGCCCCCACTCGAGACGAGGCCTGACTCCCCTGGGGAGACTCAGAAGCACCCCAAGATCCATGGCAACACTTGAGAGGAATCCTCAGGTTCCGGTCCCGACTCCACACAAGGACTGAGGCCCCGGCATGGACGGGAGAGGAATCCCGAGAGGTCCCCTAGCAACTCGCATGGGGACTGGCCTTTCCTGAGGCCACCAGAGCGGGTCCCTGAGGTCCCCGTCGTAACTCGAGAAGACCTGCCGCAACTCGAGAAAATCCAGGAGGTTCTCCCCTCCAGGCGAGATGAGGCCCATTTCCGCTGAGGCGTCTCGAGGCTGATCACACCTCACCTCTGGAACTTCGAAAGGGTCCTTCACACCCTTGGTGCAAATCCAGAAGTTCCCGACCTAGCCGTCTCCACTCGAGAGGAATCACGAGGGTCCCGCCCACATCCAGAGGAGCCCCGTTTCCGCCTCGTAGCTCGAGATGAGGGATCCTTTCCCTGCTTCGTCAGGAAAGAGTTCCCGGCGTTCCCGTCGCATCTCAAGAGGAGGCCCTCTCAACAGGAACGGCGAGAGGAACTCCAGGGTCGTGCCACCATTCCAAGAGTCCCCCAGATGTCTCAGTCCATTCCAGAGGAACCTCTTTTCCCTTCACCGGCTCGTCTTTCACGCCGAGGATCGACTCACACCAAGGTGGCACGTGGCACAGCCCTGTGGGAAAGCCTCGTGGGAAAGCCTCGAGGGACAGCCTCGAGGGAAAGCCACAGATCCCTTGATCCACGTGACAGGAAGCGTGACACTACTGCTGCAGCACGGGAGGAAAGCGCACGTGCATGCCCCCACTCGAGACGAGGCCTGACTCCCCTGGGGAGACTCAGAAGCACCCCAAGATCCATGGCAACACTGGAGAGGAATCCTCAGGTTCCGGCCCCGACTCCACACAAGGACTGAGGCCCCGGCATGGAGGGGAGAGGAATCCCGAGAGGTCCCCTAGCAACTCGCATGGGGACTGGCCTTTCCTGAGGCCACCAGAGCGGGTCCCTGAGGTCCCCGTCGTAACTCGAGAAGACCTGCCGCAACTCGAGAAAATCCAGGAGGTTCTCCCCTCCAGGCGAGATGAGGCCCATTTCCGCTGAGGCGTCTCGAGGCTGATCACACCTCACCTCTGGAACTTAGAAAGGGTCCTTCACACCCTTGGTGCAAATCCAGAAGTTCCCCGACCTAGCCGTCTCCACTCGAGAGGAATCACGAGAGTCCCGCCCACATCCAGAGGAGCCCCGTTTCCGCCTCGTAGCTCGAGATGAGGGATCCTTTCCCTGCTTCGTCGGGAAAGAGTTCCCGGCGTTCCCGTCGCATCTCAAGAGGAGGCCCTCTCAACAGGAACGGCGAGAGGAACTCCAGGGTCGTGCCACCATTCCAAGAGTCCCCCAGATGTCTCAGTCCATTCCAGAGGAACCTCTTTTCCCTTCACCGGCTCGTCTTTCACGCCGAGGATCGACTCACACCAAGGTGGCACGTGGCACAGCCCTGTGGGAAAGCCTCGTGGGAAAGCCTCGAGGGACAGCCTCGAGGGAAAGCCACAGATCCCTTGATCCACGTGACAGGAAGCGTGACACTACTGCTGCAGCTCGGGAGGAAAGCGCACGTGCATGCCCCCACTCGAGACGAGGCCTGACTCCCCTGGGGAGACTCAGAAGCACCCCAAGATCCATGGCAACACTGGAGAGGAATCCTCAGGTTCCGGCCCCGACTCCACACAAGGACTGAGGCACCGGCATGGACGGGAGAGGAATCCCGAGAGGTCCCCTAGCAACTCGCATGGGGACTGGCCTTTCCTGAGGCCACCAGAGCGGGTCCCTGAGGTCCCCGTCGTAACTCGAGAAGACCTGCCGCAACTCGAGAAAATCCAGGAGGTTCTCCCCTCCAGGCGAGATGAGGCCCATTTCCGATGAGGCGTCTCCAGGCTGATCACACCTCACCTCTGGAACTTCGAAAGGGTCCTTCACACCCTTGGTGCAAATCCAGAAGTTCCCGACCTAGCCGTCTCCACTCGAGAGGAATCACGAGGGTCCCGCCCACATCCAGAGGAGCCCCGTTTCCGCCTCGTAGCTCGAGATGAGGGATCCTTTCCCTGCTTCGTCGGGAAAGAGTTCCCGGCGTTCCCGTCGCATCTCAAGAGGAGGCCCTCTCAACAGGAACGGCGAGAGGAACTCCAGGGTCGTGCCACCATTCCAAGAGTCCCCCAGATGTCTCAGTCCATTCCAGAGGAACCTCTTTTCCCTTCACTGGCTCGTCTTTCACGCCGAGGATCGACTCACACCAAGGTGGCACGTGGCACAGCCCTGTGGGAAAGCCTCGTGGGAAAGCCTCGAGGGACAGCCTCGAGGGAAAGCCACAGATCCCTTGATCCACGTGACAGGAAGCGTGACACTACTGCTGCAGCTCGGGAGGAAAGCGCACGTGCATGCCCCCACTCGAGACGAGGCCTGACTCCCCTGGGGAGACTCAGAAGCACCCCAAGATCCATGGCAACACTGGAGAGGAATCCTCAGGTTCCAGCCCCGACTCCACACAAGGACTGAGGCCCCGGCATGGACGGGAGAGGAATCCCGAGAGGTCCCCTAGCAACTCGCATGGGGACTGGCCTTTCCTGAGGCCACCAGAGCGGGTCCCTGAGGTCCCCGTCGTAACTCGAGAAGACCTGCCGCAACTCGAGAAAATCCAGGAGGTTCTCCCCTCCAGGCGAGATGAGGCCCATTTCCGCTGAGGCGTCTCGAGGCTGATCACACCTCACCTCTGGAACTTCGAAAGGGTCCTTCACACCCTGGGTGCAAATCAAGAAGTTCCCCGACCTAGCCGTCTCCACTCGAGAGGAATCACGAGGGTCCCGCCCACATCCAGAGGAGCCCCGTTTCCGCCTCGTAGCTCGAGATGAGGGATCCTTTCCCTGCTTCGTCGGGAAAGAGTTCCCGGCGTTCCCGTCGCATCTCAAGAGGAGGCCCTCTCAACAGGAACGGCGAGAGGAACTCCAGGGTCGTGCCACCATTCCAAGAGTCCCCCAGATGTCTCAGTCCATTCCAGAGGAACCTCTTTTCCCTTCACCGGCTCGTCTTTCACGCCGAGGATCGACTCACACCAAGGTGGCACGTGGCACAGCCCTGTGGGAAAGCCTCGTGGGAAAGCCTCGAGGGACAGCCTCGAGGGAAAGCCACAGATCCCTTGATCCACGTGACAGGAAGCGTGACACTACTGCTGCAGCTCGGGAGGAAAGCGCACGTGCATGCCCCCACTCGAGACGAGGCCTGACTCCCCTGGGGAGACTCAGAAGCACCCCAAGATCCATGGCAACACTGGAGAGGAATCCTCAGGTTCCGGCCCCGACTCCACACAAGGACTGAGGCCCCGGCATGGACGGGAGAGGAATCCCGAGAGGTCCCCTAGCAACTCGCATGGGGACTGGCCTTTCCTGAGGCCACCAGAGCGGGTCCCTGAGGTCCCCGTCGTAACTCGAGAAGACCTGCCGCAACTCGAGAAAATCCAGGAGGTTCTCCCCTCCAGGCGAGATGAGGCCCATTTCCGCTGAGGCGTCTCGAGGCTGATCACACCTCACCTCTGGAACTTCGAAAGGGTCCTTCACACCCTTGGTGCAAATCCAGAAGTTCCCGACCTAGCCGTCTCCACTCGAGAGGAATCACGAGGGTCCCGCCCACATCCAGAGGAGCCCCGTTTCCGCCTCGTAGCTCGAGATGAGGGATCCTTTCCCTGCTTCGTCGGGAAAGAGTTCCCGGCGTTCCCGTCGCATCTCAAGAGGAGGCCCTCTCAACAGGAACGGCGAGAGGAACTCCAGGGTCGTGCCACCATTCCAAGAGTCCCCCAGATGTCTCAGTCCATTCCAGAGGAACCTCTTTTCCCTTCACCGGCTCGTCTTTCACGCCGAGGATCGACTCACACCAAGGTGGCACGTGGCACAGCCCTGTGGGAAAGCCTCGTGGGAAAGCCTCGAGGGACAGCCTCGAGGGAAAGCCACAGATCCCTTGATCCACGTGACAGGAAGCGTGACACTACTGCTGCAGCTCGGGAGGAAAGCGCACGTGCATGCCCCCACTCGAGACGAGGCCTGACTCCCCTGGGGAGACTCAGAAGCACCCCAAGATCCATGGCAACACTGGAGAGGAATCCTCAGGTTCCGGCCCCGACTCCACACAAGGACTGAGGCCCCGGCATGGAGGGGAGAGGAATCCCGAGAGGTCCCCTAGCAACTCGCATGGGGACTGGCCTTTCCTGAGGCCACCAGAGCGGGTCCCTGAGGTCCCCGTCGTAACTCGAGAAGACCTGCCGCAACTCGAGAAAATCCAGGAGGTTCTCCCCTCCAGGCGAGATGAGGCCCATTTCCGCTGAGGCGTCTCGAGCCTGATCACACCTCACCTCTGGAACTTAGAAAGGGTCCTTCACACCCTTGGTGCAAATCCAGAAGTTCCCCGACCTAGCCGTCTCCACTCGAGAGGAATCACGAGAGTCCCGCCCACATCCAGAGGAGCCCCGTTTCCGCCTCGTAGCTCGAGATGAGGGATCCTTTCCCTGCTTCGTCGGGAAAGAGTTCCCGGCGTTCCCGTCGCATCTCAAGAGGAGGCCCTCTCAACAGGAACGGCGAGAGGAACTCCAGGGTCGTGCCACCATTCCAAGAGTCCCCCAGATGTCTCAGTCCATTCCAGAGGAACCTCTTTTCCCTTCACCGGCTCGTCTTTCACGCCGAGGATCGACTCACACCAAGGTGGCACGTGGCACAGCCCTGTGGGAAAGCCTCGTGGGAAAGCCTCGAGGGACAGCCTCGAGGGAAAGCCACAGATCCCTTGATCCACGGGACAGGAAGCGTAACACTACTGCTGCAGCTCGGGAGGAAAGCGCACGTGCATGCCCCCACTCGAGACGAGGCCTGACTCCCCTGGGGAGACTCAGAAGCACCCCAAGATCCATGGCAACACTGGAGAGGAATCCTCAGGTTCCGGCCCCGACTCCACACAAGGACTGAGGCCCCGGCATGGACGGGAGAGGAATCCCGAGAGGTCCCCTAGCAACTCGCATGGGGACTGGCCTTTCCTGAGGCCACCAGAGCGGGTCCCTGAGGTCCCCGTCGTAACACGAGAAGACCTGCCGCAACTCGAGAAAATCCAGGAGGTTCTCCCCTCCAGGCGAGATGAGGCCCATTTCCGCTGAGGCGTCTCGAGGCTGATCACACCTCACCTCTGGAACTTCGAAAGGGTCCTTCACACCCTTGGTGCAAATCCAGAAGTTCCCGACCTAGCCGTCTCCACTCGAGAGGAATCACGAGGGTCCCGCCCACATCCAGAGGAGCCCCGTTTCCGCCTCGTAGCTCGAGATGAGGGATCCTTTCCCTGCTTCGTCGGGAAAGAGTTCCCGGCGTTCCCGTCGCATCTCAAGAGGAGGCCCTCTCAACAGGAACGGCGAGAGGAACTCCAGGGTCGTGCCACCATTCCAAGAGTCCCCCAGATGTCTCAGTCCATTCCAGAGGAACCTCTTTTCCCTTCACCGGCTCGTCTTTCACGCCGAGGATCGACTCACACCAAGGTGGCACGTGGCACAGCCCTGTGGGAAAGCCTCGTGGGAAAGCCTCGAGGGACAGCCTCGAGGGAAAGCCACAGATCCCTTGATCCACGTGACAGGAAGCGTGACACTACTGCTGCAGCTCGGGAGGAAAGCGCACGTGCATGCCCCCAATCGAGACGAGGCCTGACTCCCCTGGGGAGACTCAGAAGCACCCCAAGATCCATGGCAACACTGGAGAGGAATCCTCAGGTTCCGGCCCCGACTCCACACAAGGACTGAGGCCCCGGCATGGACGGGAGAGGAATCCCGAGAGGTCCCCTAGCAACTCGCATGGGGACTGGCCTTTCCTGAGGCCACCAGAGCGGGTCCCTGAGGTCCCCGTCGTAACACGAGAAGACCTGCCGCAACTCGAGAAAATCCAGGAGGTTCTCCCCTCCAGGCGAGATGAGGCCCATTTCCGCTGAGGCGTCTCGAGGCTGATCACACCTCACCTCTGGAACTTCGAAAGGGTCCTTCACACCCTTGGTGCAAATCCAGAAGATCCCGACCTAGCCGTCTCCACTCGAGAGGAATCACGAGGGTCCCGCCCACATCCAGAGGAGCCCCGTTTCCGCCTCGTAGCTCGAGATGAGGGATCCTTTCCCTGCTTCGTCGGGAAAGAGTTCCCGGCGTTCCCGTCGCATCTCAAGAGGAGGCCCTCTCAACAGGAACGGCGAGAGGAACTCCAGGGTCGTGCCACCATTCCAAGAGTCCCCCAGATGTCTCAGTCCATTCCAGAGGAACCTCTTTTCCCTTCACCGGCTCGTCTTTCACGCCGAGGATCGACTCACACCAAGGTGGCACGTGGCACAGCCCTGTGGGAAAGCCTCGTGGGAAAGCCTCGAGGGACAGCCTCGAGGGAAAGCCACAGATCCCTTGATCCACGTGACAGGAAGCGTGACACTACTGCTGCAGCTCGGGAGGAAAGCGCACGTGCATGCCCCCACCCGAGACGAGGCCTGACTCCCCTGGGGAGACTCAGAAGCACCCCAAGATCCATGGCAACACTGGAGAGGAATCCTCAGGTTCCAGCCCCGACTCCACACAAGGACTGAGGCCCCGGCATGGACGGGAGAGGAATCCCGAGAGGTCCCCTAGCAACTCGCATGGGGACTGGCCTTTCCTGAGGCCACCAGAGCGAGTCCCTGAGGTCCCCGTCGTAACTCGAGAAGACCTGCCGCAACTCGAGAAAATCCAGGGGGTTCTCCCCTCCAGGCGAGATGAGGCCCATTTCCGCTGAGGCGTCTCGAGGCTGATCACACCTCACCTCTGGAACTTCGAAAGGGTCCTTCACACCCTTGGTGCAAATCCAGAAGTTCCCCGACCTAGCCGTCTCCACTCGAGAGGAATCACGAGGGTCCCGCCCACATCCAGAGGAGCCCCGTTTCCGCCTCGTATCTCGAGATGAGGGATCCTTTCCCTGCTTCGTCGGGAAAGAGTTCCCGGCGTTCCCGTCGCACCTCAAGAGGAGGCCCTCTCAACAGGAACGGCGAGAGGAACTCCAGGGTCCTGCCACCATTCCAAGAGTCCCCCAGATGTCTCAGTCCATTCCAGAGGAACCTCTTTTCCCTTCACCGGCTCGTCTTTCACGCCGAGGATCGACTCACACCAAGGTGGCACGTGGCACAGCCCTGTGGAAAAGCCTCGTGGGAAAGCCTCGAGGGACAGCCTCGAGGGAAAGCCACAGATCCCTTGATCCACGTGACAGGAAGCGTGACACTACTGCTGCAGCTCGGGAGGAAAGCGCACGTGCATGCCCCCACTCGAGACGAGGCCTGACTCCCCTGGGGAGACTCAGAAGCACCCCAAGATCCATGGCAACACTGGAGAGGAATCCTCAGGTTCCGGCCCCGAATCCACACAAGGACTGAGGCCCCGGCATGGACGGGAGAGGAATCCCGAGAGGTCCCCTAGCAACTCGCATGGGGACTGGCCTTTCCTGAGGCCACCAGAGCGGGACCCTGAGGTCCCCGTCGTAACTCGAGAAGACCTGCTGCAACTCGAGAAAATCCAGGAGGTTCTCCCCTCCAGGCGAGATGAGGCCCATTTCCGCTGAGGCGTCTCGAGGCTGATCACACCTCACCATCTGGAACTTCGAAAAGGGTCCTTCACACCCTTGGTGCAAATCCAGAAGTTCCCGACCCTAGCCGTCTCCACTCGAGAGGAATCACGAGGGTCCCGCCCACATCCAGAGGAGCCCCGTTTCCGCCTCGTAGCTCGAGATGAGGGATCCTTTCCCTGCTTCGTCGGGAAAGAGTTCCCGGCGTTCCCATCGCATCTCAAGAGGAGGCCCTCTCAACAGGAACGGCGAGAGGAACTCCAGGGTCCTGCCACCATTCCAAGAGTCCCCCAGATGTCTCAGTCCATTCCAGAGGAACCTCTTCTTCCCTTCACCGGCTCGTCTTTCACGCTGAGGATCGACTCACACCAAGGTGGCACGTGGCACAGCCCTGTGGGAAAGCCTCGTGGGAAAGCCTCGAGGGACAGCCTCGAGGGAAAGCCACAGATCCCTTGATCCACGTGACAGGAAGCGTGACACTACTGCTGCAGCTCGGGAGGAAAGCGCACGTGCATGCCCCCACTCGAGACAGAGGCCTGACTCCCCTGGGGAGACTCAGAAGCACCCCAAGATCCATGGCAACACTGGAAGAGGAATCCTCAGGTTCTCGGGTCCCGACTCCACACAAGGACTGAGGCCCCGGCATGGACGGGAGAGGAATCCCGAGAGGTCCCCTAGCAACTCGCATGGGGACTGGCCTTTTCCTGAGGCCACCAGAGCGGGGTCCCTGAGGTCCCCGTCGTAACTCGAGAAGACCTGTCGCAACTCGAGAAAATCCAGGAGGTTCTCCCCTCCAGGCGAGATGAGGCCCATTTCCGCTGAGGCGTTCTCGAGGCTTATCACACCTCACCTCTGGAACTTTCGAAAGGGTCCTTCACACCCTTGGTGCAAATCCAGAAGTTCCCCGACCTAGCCGTCTCCACTCGAGAGGAATCACGAGGGTCCCCGCCCACTATCCAGAGGAGCCCCGTTTCCCGCCTCGTAGCTCGAGATGAGGGATCCTTTCCCTGCTTCGTCGGGGAAAGAGTTCCCGGCGTTCCCGTCGCATCTCAAGAGGAGGCCCTCTCAACAGGAACGGCGAGAGGAACTCCAGGGTCGTGCCACCATTCCAAGAGTCCCCCAGATGTCTCAGTCCATTCCAGAGGAACCTCTTTTCCCTTCACCGGCGTCGTCTTTCACGCCGAGGATCGACTCACACCAAGGTGGCACGTGGCACAGCCCTGTGGAAAGCCTCGTGGGAAAGCCTCGAGGGACAGCCTCGAGGGAAAGCCACAGATCCTTGATCCACGTGACAGGAAGCGTGACACTACTGCTGCAGCTCGGGAGGAAAGCGCCACGTGCATGCCCCCACTCGAGACGAGGCTTGACGCCCCTGGGGAGACTCAGAAGCACCCCAAGATCCATGGCAACACTGGAGAGGAATCCTCAGGTTCCGGCCCCGACTCCACACAAGGACTGAAGGCCCCGGCATATGGACGGGAGAGGAATCCCAGAGAGGTCCCCTAGCAACTCGCATGGGGACTGGCCTTCTCCTGAGGCCACCAGAGCGGGTCCCTGAAGGTCCCGTCGTAACTCGAGAAGACCTGCCGCAACACGAGAAAATCCAGGGGGTTCTCCCCTCCAGGCGAGATGAGGCCCCATTTCCGCTGAGGCGTCTCGAGGCTGATCACACCTCACCTCTGGAACTTCGAAAAGGGTCCTTCACACCCTTGGTGCAAATCAAGAAGTTCCCCGACCTAGCCGTCTCACTGGAGAGGAATCACGAGGGTCCCGCCCACATCCAGAGGAGCCCCGTTTCCGCCTCTTATCTCGAGATGAGGGATCCTTTCCCTGCTTCGTCGGGAAAGAGGTCCGGCGTTCCCGTCGCATCTCAAGAGGAGGCCCTCTCAACAGGAACGGCGAGAGGAACTTCAGGGTCCTGCCACCATTCCAAGAGTCCCCCAGATGTCTCAGTCCATTCCAGAGGAACCTCTTTTCCCTTCACCGGCTCGTCTTTCACGCCGAGGATCGACTCACACCAAGGTGGCACGTGGCACAGCCCTGTGGAAAAGCCTCGTGGGAAAGCCTCGAGGGACAGCCTCGAGGGAAAGCCACAGATCCCTTGATTCACGTGACAGGAAGCGTGACACTACTGCTGCAGCTCGGGAGGAAAGCGCACGTGCATGCCCCCACTCGAGACGAGGCCATGACTCCCCTGGGGGAGACTCAGAAGCACCCCAAGATCCATGGCAACACTGGAGAGGAATCCTCAGGTTCCGGCGCCCGAATCCACACAAGGACTGAGGCCCCGGCATGGACGGGAGAGGAATCCCGAGAGGTCCCCTAGCAACTCGCATGGGGACTGGCCTTTCCTGAGGCCACCAGAGCGGGACCCTGAGGTCCCCGTCGTAACTCGAGAAGACCTGCTGCAACTCGAGAAAATCCAGGAGGTTCTCCCCTCCAGGCGAGATGAGGCCCATTTCCGCTGAGGCGTCTCGAGGCTGATCACACCTCACCTCTGGAACTTCGAAAGGGTCCTTCACACCCTTGGTGCAAATCCAGAAGTTCCCGACCTAGCCGTCTCCACTCGAGAGGAATCACGAGGGTCCCGCCCACATCCAGAGGAGCCCCGTTTCCGCCTCGTAGCTCGAGATGAGGGATCCTTTCCCTGCTTCGTCGGGAAAGAGTTCCCGGCGTTCCCATCGCATCTCAAGAGGAGGCCCTCTCAACAGGAACGGCGAGAGGAACTCCAGGGTCGTGCCACCATTCCAAGAGTCCCCCAGATGTCTCAGTCCATTCCAGAGGAACCTCTTTTCCCTTCACCGGCTCGTCTTTCACGCCGAGGATCGACTCACACCAAGGTGGCACGTGGCACAGCCCTGTGGGAAAGCCTCGTGGGAAAGCCTCGAGGGACAGCCTCGAGGGAAAGCCACAGATCCCTTGATCACGTGACAGGAAGCGTGACACTACTGCTGCAGCTCGGGAGGAAAGCGCACGTGCATGCCCCCACTCGAGACGAGGCCTGACTCCCCTGGGGAGACTCAGAAGCACCCCAAGATCCATGGCAACACTTGAGAGGAATCCTCAGGTTCCGGGTCCCGACTCCACACAAGGACTGAAGGCCCCGGGCATGGACGGGAGAGGAATCCCGAGAGGTCCCCTAGCAACTCGCATGGGGACTGGCCTTTTCCTGAGGCCACCAGAGCGGGTCCCTGAGGTCCCCGTCGTAACTCGAGAAGACCTGTCGCAACTCGAGAAAAATCAGGAGGTTCTCCCCTCCAGGCGAGATGAGGCCCATTTCCGCTGAGGCGTCTCGAGGCTGATCACACCTCACCTCTGGAACTTCGAAAGGGTCCTTCACACCCTTGGTGCAAATCGAAGTTCCCCCGACCTAGCCGTCTCCACTCGAGAGGAATCACGAGGGTCCCGCCCACATCCAGAGGAGCCCCGTTTCCGCCTCGTAGCTCGAGATGAGGGATCCTTTCCCTGCTTCGTCGGGAAAGAGTTCCCGGCGTTCCCGTCGCATCTCAAGAGGAGGCCCTCTCAACAGGAACGGCGAGAGGAACTCCAGGGTCGTGCCACCATTCCAAGAGTCCCCCCAGATGTCTCAGTCCATTCCAGAGGAACCTCTTTTCCCTTCACCGGCTCGTCTTTCACGCCGAGGATCGACTCACACCAAGGTGGCACGTGGCACAGCCCTGTGGGAAAGCCTCGTGGGAAAGCCTCGAGGGACAGCCTCGAGGGAAAGCCACAGATCCCTTGATCCACGTGACAGGAAGCGTGACACTACTGCTGCAGCTCGGGAGGAAAAGCGCACGTGCATGCCCCCACTCGAGACGAGGCTTGACGCCCCTGGGGAGACTCAGAAGCACCCAAGATCCATGGCAACACTGGAGAGGAATCCTCAGGTTCCGGCCCCGACTCCACACAAGGACTGAAGGCCCCGGCAATGGACGGGAGAGGAATCCCGAGAGGTCCCCTAGCAACTCGCATGGGGACTGGCCTTTCCTGAGGCCACCAGAGCGGGTCCCTGAGGTCCCCGTCGTAACTCGAGGAGACCTGCCGCAACTCGAGAAAATCCAGGAGGTTCTCCCCTCCGGGCGAGATGAGGCCCATTTCCGCTGAGGCGTCTCGAGGCTGATCACACCTCACCTCTGGAACTTCGAAAGGGTCCTTCACACCCTTGGTGCAAATCCAGAAGTTCCCCGACCTTAGCCGTCTCCACTCGAGAGGAATCACGAGGGTCCCGCCCACATCCAGAGGAGCCCCGTTTCCGCCTCGTAGCTCGAGATGAGGGATCCTTTCCCTGCTTCGTCGGGAAAAGAGTTCCCGGCTGTTCCCGTCGCATCTCAAGAGGAGGCCCTCTCAACAGGAACGGCGAGAGGAACTCCAGGGTCGTGCCACCATTCCAAGAGTCCCCCAGATTGTCTCAGTCCATTCCAGAGGAACCTCTTTTCCCTTCACCGGCTCGTCTTTCACGCCGAGGATCGACTCACACCAAAGGTGGCACGTGGCACAGCCCTGTGGGAAAGCCTCGTGGGAAAGCCTCGAGGGGACAGCCTCGAGGGAAAGCCACAGATCCCTTGATCCACGTGACAGGAAGCGTGACACTACTGCTACAGCTCGGGAGGAAAGCGCTCGTGCATGCCCCCACTCGAGACGAGGCCTGACTCCCCTGGGGAGTCTCAGAAGCACCCCAAGATCCATGGCAACACTGGAGAGGAATCCTCAGGTTCCGGCCCCGACTCCACACAAGGACTGAGGCCCCGGCATGGACGGGAGAGGAATCCGAGAGGTCCCCTAGCAACTCGCATGGGGACTGGCCTTTCCTGAGGCCACCAGAGCGGGTCCCTGAGGTCCCCGTCGTAACTCGAGAAGACCTGCCGCAACTCGAGAAAATCCAGGAGGTTCTCCCCTCCAGGCGAGATGAGGCCCATTTCCGCTGAGGCGTCTCGAGGCTGATCACACCTCACCTCTGGAACTTCGAAAGGGTCCTTCACACCCTTGGTGCAAATCCAGAAGTTCCCCGACCTAGCCGTCCCCACTCGAGAGGAATCACGAGGGTCCCGCCCACATCCAGAGGAGCCCCGTTTCCGCCTCGTAGCTCGAGATGAGGGATCCTTTCCCTGCTTCGTCGGGAAAGAGTTCCCAGCGTTCCCGTCGCATCTCAAGAGGAGGCCCTCTCAACAGGAACGGCGAGAGGAACTCCAGGGTCGTGCCACCATTCCAAGAGTTCCCCCAGATGTCTCAGTCCATTCCAGAGAAACCTCTTTTCCCTTCACCGGCTCGTCTTTCACGCCGAGGATCGACTCACACAAGGGTGGCACGTGGCACAGCCCTGTGGGAAAGCCTCGTGGGAAAGCCTCGAGGGACAGCCTCGAGGGAAAGCCACAGATCCCTTGATCCACGTGAAAGGAAGCGTGACACTACTGCTGCAGCTCGGGAGGAAAGCGCACGTGCATGCCCCCACTCGAGACGAGGCCTGACTCCCCTGGGGAGACTCAGAAGCACCCCAAGATCCATGGCAACACTGTAGAGGAATCCTCAGGTTCCGGCCCCGACTCCACACAAGGACTGAGGCCCCCGCATGGACGGGGAGAGGAATCCCGAGAGGTCCCCTAGCAACTCGCATGGGGACTGGCCTTTCCTGAGGCCACCCAGAGCGGGTCCCTGAGGTCCCCGTCGTAACTCGAGAAGACCTGCCGCAACTCGAGAAAATCCAGGAGGTTCTCCCCTCCAGGCGAGATGAGGCCCATTTCCGCTGAGGCGTCTCGAGGCTGATCACACCTCACCTCTGGAACTTCGAAAGGGTCCTTCACACCCTTGGTGCAAATCCAGAAGTTCCCGACCTAGCCGTCTCCACTCGAGAGGAATCACGAGGGTCCCGCCCACATCCAGAGGAGCCCCGTTTCCGCCTCGTAGCTCGAGATGAGGGATCCTTTCCCTGCTTCGTCGGGAAAGAGTTCCCGGCGTTCCCGTCGCATCTCAAGAGGAGGCCCTCTCAACAGGAACGGCGAGAGGAACTCCAGGGTCGTGCCACCATTCCAAGAGTCCCCCAGATGTCTCAGTCCATTCCAGAGGAACCTCTTTTCCCTTCACCGGCTCGTCTTTCACGCCGAGGATCGACTCACACCAAGGTGGCACGTGGCACAGCCCTGTGGGAAAGCCTCGTGGGAAAGCCTCGAGGGACAGCCTCGAGGGAAAGCCACAGATCCCTTGATCCACGTGACAGGAAGCGTGACACTACTGCTGCAGCCCGGGAGGAAAGCGCACGTGCATGCCCCCACTCGAGACGAGGCCTGACTCCCCTGGGGAGTCTCAGAAGCACCCCAAGATCCATGGCAACACTGGAGAGGAATCCTCAGGTTCCGGCCCCGACTCCACACAAGGACTGAGGCCCCCGGCATGGACCGGAGAGGAATCCCGAGAGGTCCCCTAGCAACTCGCATGGGGACTGGCCTTTCCTGAGGCCACCAGAGCGGGTCCCTGAGGTCCCCGTCGTAACTCG